>NW_027192437.1:0-63461 GCF_041956645.1 Rasamsonia byssochlamydoides | reverse complement strand
CTGTCACAATCAGTATAATATTGTTCTCAGCATAAGTGCAATCAAATTAAGGAGTCAGATAGCTACTATGCCTGTCATTTAGAAAGTATTTTGTGTTACAAAACGCGCACCGTTTTTGCAATCAGCTGTATGTTTCATCCCTGGCTTGGCCACAAATTTTGCACACGCTAACTTCATCTCGGAGAGTGAACTCCGCCGCAGCTCCGACACCAAACAACACTCTCATACCGTTAGGACGCGGCACCTTCAGTCTTCAGCATGACGGAACCACTGTTAGAAAATTCTCTGCGGAGTCCAAGGTCTTACTTGACTGTTGGTTTTCTTTCATGGAAGGTCCTTTTGTTCTCGGTATCTCTACTGAGCCCGCGTCCCGGCTATGACACCTCAACGACATTACTCGAAGGCGTCGGCGACTCTAGCCTGCTGCCCCTGATCAGATGGGACGCGATATATTTTACCGAAACCGCACGAAGAGGGTATGTTTTCGAGCAAGAATGGGCGTTCAGTTGGACTCTAACGAGAGCAATGGCTTTCGTTGCGAAATGTAGTTGGCCTCGCAGTATTTGGATACAGCTGTACTGACGCGTTCAGATCTTCAACTCGTTGGAGTGCCGCCGGTCACTGCTCCAGCATGGGCCGGTATATCGATCGCTAACGCGTCACACTTTTTGGCGGTCCTGTTGCTGTATGAATTGTCGCTGAGAATCTTTGGACGAGGCCCGAAAGGTGGGAGTTTGGCTCTCGTCACAGCTGGGCTACACATTGTCTCTCCAGCTGGGCTTTTCCTGTCCGCACCTAACGCAGAAAGTCCGTTTGCCCTCTTTCATATCCTGGGAATTCTTTCGTACACTGAAAGCTTTCTGTGTCGACGCAACGGGGCGATCATGAGGAGTGATCTGTTGCTTCTGCTTTCCGGTGCGTCTGTTGGGGTGGCCACCGCTCTCCGAAGCAATGGTCTGATCAGCGGCTTCTACTTCGCCTACGATGCCGTTCTAGAGGGAAGTCAAGTGGTTCAAGGCAGCGTCTCTTTGATGCGAATTAGAAAGCTCGCTGTCATAGTGATCTCTGGGTTCTTGGTCGCTCTAGGATTTGTTCTACCCCAGATCGTGGCTTATCAGGAATATTGCGGCTCAAAATCGCTTGAGCAGAGGCCATGGTGCAGTGCAATGCCGCCCAGCATCTACACATTCGTGCAAGAACACTACTGGTAAGTCAAGGATCACAAGGAAACATTCTCTGCTAATAGCCTAGGAACAACGGCTTTTTACGATACTGGACTGTATCGAACATTCCCCTATTTGCGCTGGCTGGCCCTATACTTACTATAATGATTGTTTCATCGATATGGGGTTTCAACTTCTCAAGATTCAATATGACGGCGCAGGAAGACAAGCGCGAAGACAAGACCCGCTCATCTTCCAAGAAACCTGTGGCGGATGCTACGACCTTGCTGCACATATTTGCTGCTCCACAAGCTTTCATCGCCGTCTTCACTTTGGCCGCTGGACATGTGCAAATTGCCACCAGGCTATCATCAGGCTACCCGGTGTGGTATTGGTGGATCGCAGATTTACTAATGGACGAATCTACCAAAACTAAGAAATCTGGTTGGGATGCGCCGAAATGGATCACAAGATGGATGATCATGTATGCCCTCATTCAAGCGGGCCTGTACTCCAGCTTCTTGCCGCCAGCCTGATTGCAAGCAAAATTAGAATTGTACCCAGCAGATGTAGATACCTAATAAAGCAGGCATTATGGTGTGCGAACCGGGCGAAGTTGAGGCGACAAGACTGTTTACTGAAGCATTTCTCCGCGCTTCCACGAGTCAGCGTGATGGCTTGCGTGGGATTCTTGTAGCCTGGCCCATGCCACATAAAAGCTTTAGGACCCGTCGCCAGGGTCTTTCCGGACAGCTTCCAGCAATCGCGTAAGTACGCCGCAGGCATGAATTGTAGTGCGTGTTCGTGGCGCTGATCCATCTTGCGGACTTAAGACGCGGCCGCCTGCGGAACGGGAAGCTGACTGATCAATTCAAACGCAGCCAGCCCAAGCTCACCAATACGGCAGGAGGGACAGCCAGAGCTCGCGCGACCTACACTGACGTCGCTGATACTCCACGTCAGCCGTCTGTTTGAGCATCGGAGGAGAAGCCACATATTTGTGTGGCGTGGAGCATCGTTCTCGTGCATTATTGTCACCTCTGTTGTTGTTGTGGATTGCGGTACTCTAGCCAGCGGTCTCACACGTCTATCTGCATCATCCGACTGCGGCAACCCGAGCTGCGAGCGGCGACTCGGGCACCTATCTGCGTCTCCGCGAGGAAGTTTTCTCTCTGCAGGAATCCAGCCTAAGCATCTTCAGGGTCTGCAAGCGATCGTCGAGTTCTCCGCATCGAATAGTTTCAGGGCTTTCGCCGAGGTGCTGTCAGTTCACTCCTAACACGCGGGTGTGTGACCTTCCAAAACCGCATAGGGCTAACTTGCATGAAGGTATCGCCAAAATTGATCAGACCTTTTATGACTGCTTGAGCTCCCAAGTATCAGCTCTGAACTCCCCTTGCCCCGATTATGGGCAACAATGAGCGGCTGGCAGATCTCCTGACCAGCCTTGACCGCGATGGTCCTGGTATCTCCAGAGCCACCTCACCAGGCGGCATGCCAGAAACACCGGATGGACAGAAGCTGTCTAGGAGGAGGCCAAGAACATACCCATATTTCAAAACCTTGCCGTACTCGGTAGAGTCGGAAACGCAGCGCTATGAGAATCTCGATGAGATCATTAAGCATCTATACATTGCCGTCGAGGCGGGCGATTTTGCCCCCGGAGCGGCTCACTGGACCAGGGAGCTTCGAAGCTGGCTACAGCTCAAGTTCGACTTGACCATTGATCAAAGGGTCAAGCTCGTAAAGCTCTACTATGAGCTCGCTTTGGCTCCGGGGATCGACCCCAACGTCGCTGAGCGCTTCGCTAGCACGTTTATGATCCTAACAAAGTAGGTCAAAGCTCTAGCTCTAACCCTAGCAGCGTGACTTACCTTGAATAGACGCAAGCACTACCTGCGGCCGATGAAGGACCTGACCTTAGACTGGAAACCGCTATTCAGAGAACTCAAGGTCTTCGTACTACCTGCTGAGACCGGTCTGGTTCAGGCACAGATTGTCAAGCGCAATCACAGAACCTTGATAAAGATGGCAACATTCGCGCAGCTCTACATTGATCCAAATGAGATACCTGCCATGCTAGAAGAGTTCTTGCCATACTTCAAAGCGGAGTGGAAACTACGACGAGATGCTGGCCAAGGGGTTCCTGATCCGCACTGACCGCGGCATCCGCACAGCGATGAATTTCCAGGGCGAGACGGTTCATTTCGACGCGACCAATCCTGCAGCCCGGGCGTATGTCTGGGACAAGGCCAAGAGGAACTACTACGACAAGGGCATCCGCGTGTTCTGGCTGGACGAGGCGGAGCCGGAATATAATGCATACGACTTTGACAACTACCGCTACTACCGCGGGTCGAATCTATCGATTGGCAATATCTATCCTCTTGAATACACGCGCGCCTTCTACGAGGGCATGACGCAGGCCGGCCAGACGAATGTCGTGAATCTGCTGCGGTGCGCATGGGCTGGTTCCCAGCGGTATGGCGCGCTCGTCTGGAGCGGCGATATCGCGTCGTCCTGGGAGTCGTTCCGATGCCAGCTGGCAGCAGGCTTGAACATGGGACTGGCGGGGATTCCCTGGTGGACGACAGACATCGGCGGGTTTCACGGCGGCGATCCTCGCGATGAGGCTTTTCGCGAGCTGTTTGTGAGGTGGTTCCAATGGGGGACCTTCTGTCCGGTGATGCGTCTGCACGGGGACCGCGAACCAAGAGAGCCACAGCATGGGACAACTGGAGGGGCTACTTGTCGTTCTGGAGCGCCGAATGAGGTGTGGTCGTATGGAGAGGAGGTGTATCAGATCTGCGTGAAATACCTACAGATCCGCGAGCAGCTGCGGGACTATACCCGGGGGTTGATGAAGGAGGCCCACGAGAGAGGCAGCCCTGTTATACGGCCGTTGTTCTACGAGTTTCCAGACGATAGTCACGCCTGGTCTGTAGAGGATCAGTACATGTATGGAGAGAAGTATCTCTGCGCGCCGATCCTGTATCTCGGGCAGAAGAAGCGGAGCGTCTACCTGCCGGCTGGGAAGTGGATTTTCTATGCTGATGGAAGTATCATTCCTACCGAGAGCACGCCGTCTGTGTCTTACGACGGGCCTGCGACGGTGGAAGTGGACTGTCCCATTGAGAGCATGCCGGTTTTTATTCGGCAGGAAGAAGAGGTGCTGCGGAGCAGGTAATGTAACTGATAGAATAATAATATTATTATCATTGCTTGATTGCTCAGTTGGTTGATTACGTCGATTTATCAACCTAAAAAAAGAAAAGAGAGAGAGAGACGACATGAAATAAATGAATAAAGAAAGAAACCCAGAACTAAATCAATGAAAGAATTCTTACCCTAATTAATTCTACAAGGGATATAAAGTCCGGGAAGTGAATATGCATTTCCCGTCTATTTAGTTAGCCCTTGAACTGACCTCCTTATTTCACTTCATTCTATTTCTATATTCTCTTTCCTTCCCCCGAATTCTAAAGCTCACATACCTAAGAAAAAATAAGATTAATGAAAATCCATCCAAATACACTACTAATACTCCTCCTCCTACCCTCGTATTTCCTCCTCCTTCTTATATTTCGGTCAAGGAATACTACGTATTGGCCAGGTATAATAATATATAATATAAGAGAAGGATTAATCTATTCTACCTGATTCTTTATCCCTGTACTATGCTTGTAACTAGTGGTACCTGGGTATTTATCAAGGCATCAAGCTTTATCTAAAGTAGGCAGATATTGTATGCATCCTATATCTATCATAAATATCTATCTTCCCCTAATCAGGGCTGTGAGACCTGTCAGCGCCTATGAGTCCTAGGCGGGATGAAGCAAGCAAGTACCCGAAACGAAGGAAGGAGATGGAAACTGGTCGACCACGAGGTTAAAATCAGCCCGGTTTCCCATTGTCTTCATCCTTTCTGATAATCATCACTGTTTTCTTCTGTTATTATACTAGGAGTTCTTCTAGTGGTCTAGTGAAAAATTCAGTCATTCTCTCGTTTCCGTCAACAAGATCATTCATATATAATAGGTTTTCCTAATGATTTTGTTTCTGGAGATAGTTCTCTAGAAGGCTGTAGTATGAAAGAGCTGCTCATTTCTCGATGGATGGATTACCTGCCTAGCTAGTTGGATTAATCAGATGTAGATGCAGAGGCTTGCTCAGGCGGTTATCTCCAAAGAAGCTGATTGGGAAGATAGGAGTCTTCGAACATTTATTTATTTATTTATTTGTTCTATTTATTTGCTTAAGTCGTAAAGATAATGATGTCGCTGATGCTTACTTAGACTACAGAGTACAGCGCAGTAATTGGTAGATATTTAATTAATCCAGCCAGGCAGGCAGGCAGGCCCCCTGCCCTGCAGAAACAAATCGTAGCCACTGTACAGTTCACATGTAATTCATTAATTTACTCTGCAAGGCTGACGATTGCGACACCAACGGCTCCGCTTTCGCCATCGCCATAACATAACGGATAAGATAAGATCCAGTACTCTATCCTCACCTCACCTAATCTCACCTCATCTTACCTTAATTGAAACAAACAAACAAAGCAAACGAACAAATCCCCCTGTCAGTTACCTAACTGGATGATGAAAGTCCTCATCTCCGGCGGCAGCCTCACCGGCCTCACCCTCGCACTAGCCCTGCAGCACGGCGGGATCGACTTCTTGGTGCTAGAAAAAGGCGAGATTGGGCCCGAGCTGGGCGCATCGATCGCCCTGCAACCGCAGTCGATCCGCATCCTGGCGCAGCTGGGTGTGTGGAAGGATATTGAGGAGATAGTCACGGGCCTGGAGAAGGAGAGGGTGTGGCGGGTGGATGCGACGAGTGGGCATGTCTTTGAGAAGGCCGGGCAGTTGGGTGTTATCGCGGCAGAGTACGTTTGCTTCTTTTTGTTTGTCTACCTGTCTAGGTACCTAGCTAGCTAGCTGGACAATATATGTGTGTCTGTGTAGCTGACGTCTGCAGCCTCGGCTGGCCGCTCATCTTTATCGAACGGCGCAGACTGTTGCGACTCCTGTACAGCCATATCCAGGACAAGAGCAAAGTGCATGACCACACTGCCGTCGTGTCGTATGAGGAGGACTCGGATGGCATCATCGTGACTACCGCGGACGGCCGCTCGTTCAGAGGGGACATACTCATCGGTGCAGACGGCATCCACAGCCGCGTGAGGGCGGTGATGTCGGAGCGGATCAGGAAGGAAAATCATGCGCTCAGCAAGGAGATCGACCAGGGTAGCGATAACATTCCCCTTGACGTTGTATTCAGCGGTTAATGCGTGCATCCAGCATTCACAAGCGAGTACCAGGCGCTGTTCGGCATCTCTCGCTGCAACGCCACCTCCTTCCTGCCAGACAGGCACACGGTCTATAATGTCTCCGGCAATAATTACTCGGCCATCGTGACAGCAGGCCAACCAGACCTGATGTTCTGGTTCTTGTTCGTCAAGACATCGCGGACGTCCGGCCGTAACATTCCTCGCTATACCGATGAGGATGCCCAGGCAGTCATTGACTGTTATGGAAGGACTGCTCTGGGACCAAAGAAAACGATCCAAGACCTGTGGGATACCAGGCTCACTGCCACGCTGGTGCCGATGGAAGACGGGATTGTCGAGCAGTGGAGTCATGGGAGAGTTCTTTTGCTGGGCGACTCTGCGCATAAGGTATGCACATGTTCTCTCTCTCAGACAAAAATGGCGATCGAGTCGCTTCGTCTCTCTCTCCCTCTGTCTCTGCTTTTATTTTTCCCTTTTTTGTTCAACACTCAAGAAGAGGATTGTATAATAACCAGTCATATCCCCTGATATACGACTCCCTGACTGCCGGACTAACTGCTGCAGGTGACAATCAACGCCGGCCTAGGCGGAAACCTCGCCCTCGAAGCCATCACCCACTTCACCAACAGCGTCGTCTCGCTCCTTCAGCGCAATCCACAGCCAACACTACCAGACCTGACAGCACTCTTCTCGCACTTCAACCGCGTCCAACGCCCCCGGGCAGACATCGTCCGGACGTTCTCGACAATTATCACCCGCAGCGAAGGGCAGGAGACCTGGTTCCTGAAGTTCCACGCGCGGTACATTTCTCCCTGGCTGCTCTCTGACCAGGCTAGGGCAAGGCCGTTTCTCAGTTTCGCGCGGGATGCGCCCTGGCTAGAATTTGTGCCGTTGCCGGTGCGGGTTGGGGATTTACCGGTCAGAAAGAATGGAAAGGAGAAAACAGGGCGGTGGATGCAGAGTATCGCCAACTGGTCGGTTGTTGGTAGTGGAGCGGTGCTGGCGACTGCGACGGCTGCAGCAATCTCAATCTGGCGGCGGTATCGGAGGTGATGTGCCAGAGGTACGAAGGTTCAGACATGATTTGATATTGTCCGAGTGACTCGTATATAAGCAGCGACTTTACCAACAGTACGTAATGGCTGAACCTGTCTTGCTTCATGTATTTATTGGTAACATGCCTGTCCAGAATGAAAAATGAAAGCTCTCATGAGACACGGAAGACATGTCAGGAGAGTATGTGGGCGGGCGAGTGAGTGAGTAAGCAAGTAGAAAAGCTTGGATTGCACTCGTAGAAAGGGCGAGAGTCGGAAGCTGGCGGGAGGTCACTCATATAAAAGGTACCTAGGTAGATATTTATGCGAGCGCAGCCCTGACCCTAAGCCCTAAGCCCTGGTTCTAAGTTAAGCCCTCGATCTTGTGGCAGGTGACTTCTGTTTTGTACATGTGACGATGCGAATCATGTTAGATCATGTTGTTCCCTGTTCCTACTTTATTATATGCCTGTGGTTCTTCTTCTTCTCCCACGCTGTGAATCATATAAGGTAGTTCCTTTCAAAAACAGATCCAGAGTTCGTTTCCTCATATCTAGACCTACGTATACTGAGAATGTACCGTCATCTGCTTGCTTGCTTGCTTAAAGAAAAGCATTCATTCACATCCTCATGGATAGACAAGATGATTGATCAAGGACTCTCTAGGTACATATGCACATACATGCTGACACCTGATGTTCTCCTTATGGACTAGACCTGCGAAAAAAAAGAAAGTGCATTCAAGCACTCTTTCCCTATTTCTATTGTCAATTCACTTTTTTAAAGAATACCTTCCTTTGTCAGTACCCCTAGGTAATATACCTAGTTTCCAGGCGGGCCTCAACATATCAAAAACGGCCCAGCACGGCAAACTGCTCTGTCTTCTGGTCTAGCATATTTTCCTTTTTTTTTTTTTCAAAGAACAAAGGAGAGAGCATTCAACATTATCTAACTATCACTATGGGCGTTACTGTATCTAATTCGCATCAAGTCTAACCCAGCCTGACCCAACCGAATCTAATCTAACCGTACAGTTTCGTCTGTCTCGTCCGACTGTTTCTACTCGATATCGACCCATCTCCTCGACTCCGCCGACTTGTAAAACGCATCAATCACCTTGAGGATCTTCACGTTGGTCTGGAGATCGCAGCAGCCGTGTTTCAGCGTCTCTGTCGTCGCACCCCTCACTCTCGCGAACAGCGACTCGAACTGCCGCCGGAAGTAGGCCGGCAAATTCGATGTCCCATGCGGCAGCTCCGTAGGCATCTTGGTCTCTCCCGCGGCGAAACTCCCCCTAGCTTCTCGCAAGTACAGCGTTGCAACAGGATAGTCCGGCACCGCGTGCAGCGACCCGTTCGTGCCGTAGATGTCGATCGCCCACTCGTTGCACCATTCCGTCGGCTCCCAGGCCGTCATGTCTAGCACCACCGTCTTGTCGGCGTACTCCATGATTCCCGAGCAGACATCTTCATACATCAGCGTACCGACGCCAAACGCCCCCGTCGTGACCGTCCCTGTGAACAGATCCGGGATCCAACCCACCACTGGATGCGGCGGTCGCGGGGGCAGCTTGCGGATCGACGAGACGACTCGCTCGGGAGCCCCAAACAGGTCGATCACGTTCTCCAGCGAGTGGCAGCCCTCCGTCTGCATGATTCCTCCCAGGTCCTCCGAGATCGACTGCCACAGGTCCATCCCCGCGCCGGACGGACACCCCCCGTGGAACCGCGCCGTCGTGATGTCGCCCAGGACACCTTCGCGGACGACCTGCCGCGCAAAGTCCAGCGCCTCCGAGTAATGCATCTCGTAGCCGAGTTCGACGGCCAGACCAGGCCTCTTGGCCTGGATCTCGTCGGCGAGTTTGTAGAAATCCTCAGGGATCGCTGCCCCGGGCTTCTCCAGGAATAACCCCTTGAACGGGGCCGGATGGTCGATGGCGAACCGCGCCCATCGGGGCACGTCCGGGTCAAGAGCGTGGATCATCACCACGTCTGGATTCGTGTCGAGCAGCGCGCTCGGCGTGTCGAAGCGCCGTAGACGAGGCAGCCTTTTCGCCAGTTCGGTTGCGATCTCATCGACCTCTTCGTAGAATCCGGCAAACTCGAACCCGCCCATCTTCTCGAGCACCGCGAACCGGTACATCACGTGGGGATGTCGTGTGCCGAGGAAGGCGATCTTGATGGGGGGGTGGGTGGTGTCGGCTTTCGCGTCATCTTTGAAGCTCCACGAGCTCTTGAGAATGTCCATGACGACTTATGGATGAATCAATTGGCAATCACTTGTGTTTGTTGTAACGAATGTCTCAATGACTTCTCCGGAAATGGTCAACAATTGTCGTCTTCGCGACCCTTCGATGTATTTCTGTGTACCTTCTGTCTGAAGGTGAGAAATTGATCAACGAACAAAGTTTGACCGGAGACTAGTTGCTAATTGAACTGTGTGTGTGTCAAGTCACTGACAGAGACATAGTATGGTGGTGAAGCTGTCTAAGCCTGATAGGAGAGAGGCGTCACCGACCAAACGCTCGCAACCAGTCTGGCAGAGCGGAGATATAAGATACTATCGCTCAATTCCTCCATTCTCACATATTCTCTTGAGCAAGATCTTGTGCAGTCCGGAGTGCTCCAGACCGGTGCAATATGCCCGCACAGGGCGCTTGTCTCCACTCCACCACGCCTAACGTCATCCCACGCAGAGAGGAGATAGGATCCCGCGCAAGATATCCATTCGACTAGCCGATAGGTGTGGATCTCGATAACGATGGAGACACAGCTAACAACGGGTCGGATTAGCATGGCTCTGGTTCCATCGTTCAGCTCTATGATTGGCCCCCCGCACTCTGATGAAGATAGCGGCTGCTCGAGCGGTGTCATTTCACGATAACGAGGTCAAGGGCAGCATAGGACCCGTATTATAGCGATTGTCAATTAAAAGGGATTGATCGCCATGGATCAGGATCCGGTCGCGCCTGTTTTTCTTCTTCTCAGCAAAAGGTGTGAGAGCCTCAATCGATAGCTCGCAACAATGGGCACCGCAGATCTTGAAAAGAATCCATCGATCATGGATGATGTGAAGGATACAAACGAAGAGACGATACCGATTGATGAGTCTGGCATTGCCGTCGTCGAAGCCCAGGTCTATGATACCCCTCCCAGAGGGTATCGCATTGCTGGGATCATGATTCCCCCGTACCGATCCCCGATCGTCCAGACAATCATTATCTCGTTCGTGCACCTGCTCGTCGTGGGCATGTTCAACGTCCTCTCTGCCCTGGGGGGTGGCGGGCAGATCGATCCCACGACGAGCAACAACGCAAACACCATCTTGTATAGCCTGTTCTGTGTCTTCTGCTTGATGTCCGGGTCTGTCTGCAACTTCCTCGGTCCGAAAGTCACTCTGGCGGCGGGCGGCATTGGGTACTCGCTCCTTTCGGCTTCTTTCTGGAGCTATAACCATAACAAGAACCAGGGGTTTGTGTATTTTGGCGGCGCGACCTGCGGTATCGCGGCAGCGTTTTTATGGTAAGGAGACTCGTGTGAAGAAAGAAAGAAAGAAAAGAAAAGAAAAGAAAAAAGAAGAAGAAGAAGAAGAATCAACTGCTGGGGCGTGCTTCATGAGTAAAAGATAGATCTGTCATGGCAAAGATGTAGCAATCGTGGCAAATTGAAACGAAACAAGCTGACAGCTAGTAGGACCGCCGAAGGATCCCTGATCATGTCTCTACCGCTGGAGAAAGACAAAGGAAAGTACATCAGCATCTTCTACGGGCTTTCCTTCTTCGGCACTGTCATCGGCGCCATCATCCCGACGGTCGAGAACTGGGGCGTGAGGACAGCCGGCAGCGTCAACGACGGCACCTACATCGCGTTGTTCATCCTGATGCTCCTGGGTAGCGTCGTTGCCTGTTGCATCTCCAGCCCGTCGAAGATCGTCCGGGCCGACGGCACCCGCGTGCTGGTCCCCCGCCAGACAACCTTCGTCCAGGAGCTGAAGAACGTCGTGCTGGCCGTTAAGCGCGAGCCCTGGATCATCCTCTTTTTCCCCTACAGCTTCGCCGGGCTGTGGTACATCCCCTACCAGAGCAACGACTTTAACGGGTACTTCTTCGACCTGCGGACGCGCGCCTTCGGCAGTCTCTGGTTCGATTTCGGCCAATTCTTCATGGCCGTCTTTATGGGATTCCTGCTCGACCTGAAGCTGCTGGGCAGCAGCCGTCGTCGGCGCGCCTTCATCGGCTGGACTTTCCTGTTCGTCCTGCTTAACGCCGTCTTCATTGGCGGTGTCTTCCCAATGCGCCTGTCCCACCGCGGTGTGCCCCCGGCGCATCTGATCGACGTGGACGACGGCGGGAGGGCAGGCGGGTACATCGCGCTGTACATGTTCTACGGCGCCGTTGACGGGGCCTGGCAGACGTTTGCGTGGTGGGTGATGGGTGCGCTGTCGAATGACCCGCTGGTGCTGTCGATCTACTCGGCCTTCTACAAGGTTTTTGGAGCGATGGGCGCGGCCATCGTTTTCAATCTCGACGTCCGCCAGATCAGCTACCAGGCCATGTTCGGTAGCTATTGGGGGTTGCTGGCGGGGTCAATGGTCTTTGTTTTGGTGTTGATTTACAAGCGAGTTGAAGATACGTCAAAGGCGGGGGAAATCGCTGAGAAAGAGGTGACGGAGTAGGTCGGCATTCTGGAGTCACTAAATAGCGTTAATTCAGATACCTACACGGATGAGACACGTACAATGATGCACAGATTTGTCCTGACTTGATTCTTGATTTGAACTGTTTTATCAGGACTATGGCGAGAAATATATCCAGGGAGCCCGCTTGGAAAGGAGATTAGCTGGACGACGTGGCCAGATATGAGCTACCCAGGGGACGCGTAAAGGTTATTATCAGCCGTAAAAAGGACTATGCCAGGAGACTTACAAGAGCACGGAATAAGATTTGAAGAAATGGAAGGAGAAGAAGATGGTTTGTGTCCTTTTGTGCGTTTCCTTTCCAAGGCAGAAGATGGGGAGGGACCTCAGTAACGTAACCTTTTGCCAGTCAAGGAAGGCAGGTGTCTACACAACAGATAGACGAAGGCTTGGGGGGAAAAAGTTCTTGAAATTGTTCCATAAAATGGAAAATCGGAGGGGATCCAATTTGATCAATTCGAAGTCAAGGAGAGGATGACGGCAGCCCGTCCACGTCGACCTCAACACTATGCGCTCTAGATTAAAAACGTAATGTTTTTACACAGGCCCAGCACTACCATAATTTTTCTCCTTGTATATATATATATATATATATATATATATATATGAAAGAAGGCTTACATCGCTCATGAAATATATTGTTATTTGTTACTATCCTTGGGTGAAACCATCCTCGTTGGACCTTACTGTACATACATAGTACTCTATATATACATACCTACTAGGGTGCATATCGATCAAGATCAGATGCTATCTATCCACGTCTTGCGCGGGAGTTCAGACAGATTACCTACCTAGGTAGGTAAGAATATTGTTCAAAAATCTGCGAGCAGCTCTCTCCTTCCTCACTTGAACACTGCCGCTTTAACGGAGTGAGCTGGGTGAGTCAGGTGATCAGACTAGATATGAACTCTGGGTTCACGGCCTGTAATACGCTAACCATATTAGACCTAGCGCAATATCATGCTTAGTTGGTAAGCAACAATGTCTTCCAGCTCTGCTCAGTTCCGCTATGGCCAATCCGAATGTTCGACTATCGTTCCTCTGATCTGGCGTTGACAGAAACCAACCCTCCAATCACGTTTATAACAATGAACGAAATGAAGAAGATTATTGACCCTCAGTATAAGAAACTAGGGAAGACCAATGGCTCCTATGAGACCTCCTGCTCGAGTCATCTCCTCGCCCCCAAACAAAGTGTAGCGGGATGTACAGAATAATCACGGTAGCGTACGGATCAATTCCTGATCAGAGAATTCTGTCGTTTATTCGGAGAGGAATTGAGATAGAAATGCTTCCTTTAACACTACCCGATACTATGAATAGCAAGTGTGGTATGAATATCAAGTGTGGAAATTAGCTGCCAGGGATCGTGATTACCATGCTCACTGGATCCAGTAAGAGATTAATTCGTTATCCCGAGACAGCCACATCGAAAGCAAGTAGTGAAAAACGAGCTACAGACGTCTAGCCAAGAGCTTCCGTTGTTTCCACGGGCAGAGCAAGAATTGCAGGGGAGCCAGCCGGACTTCCATTTGCGTTCCTGGGAGTGGTTCGTGATCGGATTGACTCGATGATATCTGGCATGGACGTTGCAAGCCCGGCCTGAACGTAGGTGGTCTGGTTGCCAGGGGGTCCACAGCGACCCGACAATTCACCGTACAGAAGCCCACATACCTTTCCGTTGCCATCAATAATGAACGAGCCAGAGTCTCCAGCCTCACAAAATGAGGCCTGAGTGTGTTCAGTTTGTCTAGTAGACTTGTCTAAAATGACATATTCTTCCGTGCGATTATCAGCGACTTTGACCTCTGTTCCTTTTTCATCATAACGGATGCCGTCCCTCTCCGACCAATTGCAGTAAGCAAGAGCACCATTGCACACCCCAGCTGTGAGGTTGCTGGTGCGGCCGATTTTGACGTAGTAGGATCCCTTTTCCAGCCCCCCGAATTCTACTAGCGGAACACCTTCGGGGGCAAAGAGAGTTCGACGAGTGTACATTGAGGGTATTTTTGGGGGGGGAATGGCTGGCATCCTATTCGGACCAAAGAATTTCTCACCGGCCGGATTGGTAGCTTCCACAAAGGCCCAATCAAGGATGCGGTTGTTAACCAGCGATTTGCCTGAAGATACCAAGACCTTCCCAAGGGTAAAAGGCATCGATCTGACAATCTGTTGCTTCTCTTTGAACTCAGTCAGCTGCTCCTCGAGGTACTCAATCCGGTTTTGAACTCCGACAGAAGGCCTGGCCCCGACCATCTTACGTTCACGTTGTTCTGCTCGATCCTTCTCAAGTTGTTCCTGCCTATCGCAGATAGAGTTGTCGGCATCCTGCAACGTCGCTTTTATATCTTTGTCAGCAAAATAAAGGACCTCGACTTGAGTAGCATCACGCTTAAACATTGAGGACCCAAATTGGTCAGCCTGAAGAAGCAGAGGCTTGTCTGATGAGCTAGGAGGCCGAATAACATGATAATTCGTCAGAATACCCTTATGAGTAATCCCGTTTTGACTAAGCGTGACAAAGCCGCCCATCGTGCCTCCTCCTCGTTCGCCCTTGATCCCAATCGAAAATCCTAATTTTGGGTGTCCATCGCGTGACATACGCCAGAGAAAAGAAGTTCCAGGATCACCCTCCTGAATCTCTTCCTCTCGGGGAGGAGTGGTCAGTGGGGATGCGCCTCCCGGTAGGAATTCGACTGCTATCGAGATGTGGGTAGGCGCATGGAGAAGTCGCTTGATGGAATGCTCAAGGCTCGAAAAATCGCAAATAGTGCCTGGATCCACCATAACGACGATAGTTGGTAGCGCATTGTCCTCGGTACGTCCAACATTGAAAATAGAGAGGACTCTCCAGGAAGAGCCAAGACTGACATCAAGATGGTCAATAAGCTGTCTTTTGATCTCTTCGTAAATCACGACGGCGTGATGACTAGGGTCTATGGCAAATAGAGAGGGTAGGAAACAGCGGTCAAGGTGGACAATTTCAACGTGGACGCCATCAATGTCATGAGAGATGAGGAAGCTATGAATCGCGTCTTTTGCATCACCTAGGACGCGAGGAACAACATCTTGGAAACGGAATTTCAGCCTGAGCATGACCACTGGGGTATCACCACTAGGGTAACCTGGTTTCGTGACTTCATCAACTGCAAAGAGAGGCCTGTCCTGGAATCCGTGGTCTCTGAGGATGCTAAGTATGTCGGAGTAGTAAGCTTGAATTCGTGTTTTAACAGACTCAGAAGCGCAATTGGCAACAAGAGGGTAGGGCAGCGGATTTGGGACACTCGTAGAGCGATATGGATCGCTGCGGTACAGATACTGCTCAATAGACATCTCTCCACTTGCGTCATCGGATTCGCGAAGCTCTCGGCGACGTTTCCGAGGAGAATCCGGAGGCGTCGGGAGAGTAGACGCCTCTGGAGGCAATCTTGGAACAGGATCTGTCATTGTGACCAGAGAATCGACCGGGGAGGATCAAATAAAATAGTCTTGCCATATGGTGATGTCTTGTACTGACAGTTAGACAAGGGAATCATGTAAGGGCGAAAGACCAAAATGATGATGGTTGTGTGAATGGGAGTAGAAGAAGGAATGTCAGCAAGTGAGAAACCTGGGTGATTCATTGGGAAGGCAGCAGTCAGCAGGTGATGCCTCACAAGGTAGTCGCAGGGAGCTGCCTAACATAGTCACTGCCAGCTGCCATGCACAGGCTCATTTCGAGGAACGAGACTGCCTGATTTTTTCGACCATGGTCAACTTACCTGAGTGAATGATGGAATTGATGAAACCTTAGAACTCTGAATGAAGTTTACATGTACTTGATATTACTATCCCTACATTTTGGCATGAAGATATGGTAGAAAATGGAGCTAAGCCTAATTGGGAAGAAGACAGAAGCATTGGAACCTTGGAACTTGGGAGGCAGCAGTTACTGGGTAAAATGCAGCATCATCGAATCCAGCATGGGCATTTCTTAGCGTTGCTTCGCCTTTCTCCCAGACTATGTAGGTATACCCTACCTACATGTAGGTAGTCACTAGTCAGATATTTCCTATGTAACGTCCCTTTTTCTGCTCAAATTGAAACAATCAATCCAGGAGCAATCTTTGACTGAGCCAGACCTGCGCGTGATACTGCCCTTGTGCCTCTAGGGTCTGAGCATCCCTATGGGCCTAGATGGCCAGGCCCTGTCCTAGGCCTATTCCCTGGTGCTGGAACCTATCTATTGCTGCCTGGGAGTCTAGTAAGACCGTGATAGGCCCCCTGCCCTAAATCCTTAGGGCTAGTCTCAAGTCCCTATATGCCCCTATAAGCTCCGCATCAAAGACTTCCTTTCCCATACCTAGGGGGATCTCCTGTGTCTGCTAGACCCCTTGGGGGTTCTGCCATGCAATGCCTGCCCCTATGTGACCATTATCTAGTTTGGACAAAGTCTGACCATAGGGTTAGGCCTGGGCGTGCCCCGCCACCTCAACGCCGATTTCTATATAGGATTCATAGAAAAGCCGACTTTTTGACCACACAATCTATATAGACATCATCTAGATCCCTTATCGGCCTTCCATTTAGCCAAACGCTTCTTCTGATGGCGTTTGAGCTCTGGCATAACCTTCTTCCACCATTTTTGTATGCGAATTTCTTTAGCGTTGGCTGCGCGCTCATAGGCCCTCTGTGCCTTCAAAAGCTCATTCTCATCTTTCTGTTGTACAATAGACTACGCTTCTTCTGAGTATATAATACCTCCTTTCCTAATAACCTGTTTGCGAAGTTGCTTGCGTAATCGGCGTTGATTTTCGGCGGCTTGAGTATAGCGAAGATCATCCTTTAGTTCCGCAGCTAAATGAGGCATCGCAATTGTCCCTGTTATAAAGAGATCTAGCTGCCGTGCAACTCACTCTGAAGATAGAGATTCATCTCTTAGTCTCTTAGCACTTCTTTCTAACTCCTGTAGTGTTTTTGGAGTACGGAGGCTCGATCCTGACGTTTCCGAATGCGGCGATGGCGGTGAAGGTGGTACTTCAACTTGTAGGGCAAGGCGACTAATTGCTTTTGTATGATCAATAGGAATAATCCCTGCTTCACAGAAGGCGCTTTTGATTGCATTTGGTTTGAAGGTAATGAGAAATTCAACACAGTCAAAGTTGGAACAGCCTGTCCTAGTAGCGGCATTGATAGCCTTTGCATGGAAGTGCTTGTAGTTGCCAAAAAGCACTACATTAAGCGGCTGCATGAGATGAGTCTATAAGGCGATAATATAAAAGGAATAATCCCCTTTACTTCACAGAATTGTAGGAATTCATATGTGCAATGAGAATCATGGCCGTCAAAATAAAAGAAGACGATGAGCCCCCGTCCACCAAAGGAAGCTAAATGTATTGAAATTTTGGATCCATTGGAAGGCTAATTGATCGTTTGAATACCCTGAATCCAATAAGCCAACGAGGTAGTTATCCAGAAGGTTTTGGAACCATGGTTCCTTACGATTTTTGGCCGCAATAATGATCATTGGGGGGAATACTGATCCATCCCTGGAAACTGCTTCAATGATGGTAACAAGCCCCCAATTAGAAGAATTGGTAGTCTAGGCCTCACTTTGGATGCCAGGTTATAATCCATTGATTCTGACCAATTCCAATCGAAAATCCAATCTCATCCGTATTGTAGATATTCCCAGGCTCGGATACCTTTCTTGTTGATCACTTCTGCAAGCCGTTCATACCAGTCCTTGATTTGATTAGGGTGATGAGCCAAAACCAATCAACTTCCAATTCCTTTTGCCTGCGAACATAGTTTTCTTTATGCCTTTGTAGGAATCTAGTGACCCAATGCTCCCCAATCTCCGGAGGTGGTGAATCACCTGTATGGCTCTCTCGAAGAATCGAATTAGCATATTTCTTGATAATATCATGGGTAGGGTACAATCAAAGCTCTTCTATAGTATTAATATAGTGACAAAGAGCCAATTCCTGCATTGGATTGAGCCATAGGTTCGTTCGTCGGCGCTCAGAACACGAAGGTCGACCTCGTGCACAAAATCGAAGCCGATCATAGGAAACATTATATTCCCTTGCCAACGCACTGTAATTGGGCTTTTCTATATTGCGAACACTAGCAAGAGCCCTCTGGATCCTATCCTCTATATAATGATAGAACCAAGCCATTGTGTGTGGAGTTATAACGGTTCAAATAGAAAGGTTCGATTTTATGTAGAACTCGGCGTTGAGCCTATATTCGGCGTTGAGGTGGCGGGCACGGGCTTGTGAGTGCCGGAGAATTTTAAAAAAAAAATTCGGGATAAACCGTTTGCGGTCTAGACCCGTTGGGCACGGATAGCTTAGTGGTTTCACTGATTCATTCTGACTGCCTTGAAGGTGAGAAGGAGGTGCCTTGTTTTCTTGTTAGCCAGAACAGGCCGCACTACTCCTGACTAACTAGTTAACGGAATCCACCACCTTCTCGATCAGCCCTCCAACCGTCTCGCGTTCAATATAAACAACCACCAAAATTTCAACCAAATCAGCTGAAGTCTTCATCAAGAAGGCAGTTGAAACAATAAAAAAGGCCAAATTTTAAATATGCGAGCTGCTGCACGGCGTACGATTTCTACTCTTCGCGACCGGCTTCGAGGAAAAGCTCTGCATTGCCTCTTAGTAAGTAAAAACCAATTCTTTGAATAGTAGAGATCGGCTTCTAACTAGCAGGAAAACATCATAGCACATAAAAAGAGGACAAAGAGAAAGAGTAAAAGATTAACAGTCTTCATGAAATCAGAAAGTGGAGGAAAGAAAAGATCAAAGAGTTAATAATAATAACTATGGCGTCGAGGGTGAGCCGGCGCTGCGCTAGCCGCGACCCCGTCGCGCGACGATCACCCCACTCACCCCCCAGCTCACCTCGATCGCGCGAGCTCAGGGCGGCGATGCTCACCTACTAGAACAGAAAGGGCAGTCGACAGGGTGCCCGTAGATTTTTGCTCGGTAGGTAAGTAATAATCGTGGGTAAGCGGAGCTAGGTGGGTCAACCCCGCGTTGAGATGGAGATGTGGACATGTTAAGTTACCTAGGTATGTGCTCCGTATTAATTAATATCAAATGGTTGAATTGAATGAACTAAACTTCTTCTACTTCTTCTTTCCCAGAAGAGAATACGTCTAAGTATGATAGTGGTAATGATATAATAATTTGATCGAGATCTGTCATTTGATTCTGCTGTGGTATGATCAATTTATCGCCTTATTGTTTTATTGTTTTTTTTTATTCAATAACTCTACACTCCCTAGAGATATTTTCCCATTCTGATATGATAAAAATAAAAATAAACACTGGTATAATGAGAACGGCCTCCGCAATAATTTTAGATCCAGTGCTGACAGTTTATTTGCAACAAGTGCGAACTGGATAGATAGATTGCTTGGACAGCATTTCAGCAAGTCCTTCTACGGCATGACTTTAGAGATCATCATCTTCATCACATACATCGTCTTCATCATAGTGATAATCGTCATCGTCATCGTCGTCGTAGTAATGACACCTTCTTCAGCAGGTGATATAATATTGCTTGCTTGTTCAACTGATTCATTACCCGTGTTCAGTTTCCCCAAAATTGATTCTTGTCTCATTTGTTCCTTTATGAATTGCAGATTCCCAATAGGAAAGAAAGCCCAGCCGTTTATACATAGTCTCCTCTGGTAGATTTGGAGTCTTTACATTGATTATTTACAATAACAGGGACTACAACATGTTAGCGTAGCGTATAAGACATTACATGACTTTTCTTCTATTTATTGTCTTTTCTTTCTTTCTTTCTTTCCTGTAGCCTTCCTAGGCAGTACCATGATAATGGGAAGACTAGCTCAAGCAGTTAACCAAGTCTAAACACCGATACGGTTAACATGCATCATGCCCACTGAGGCGTGTCATCTTATCTCTTCAATGTCGGGACAAACCACCAGCTCAGACCCATCGCCACGATCAGCCCCAGCGCCATCGGCTGCATGATTTCCACCCCCTTTGCCGTCGCAATGGCCCCCGTCAAGGCCGGCAGCACGCTGCCACCCAGCTGCGCCATGACGAAAATCAGGCCCAGCCCACTGGATCGTACCTTGCGCGGAACCACCTCGGACGCCACCTGGATGGCGGCCGCAAAGAAGGGCCCGTTACAGAAGCCCATTAGGCTCCATGCCACTGCCGTCACAACGCCCGAGCAGACCAGCCAGGCGATTAGTTGCAGGGCCATGGACGCGATGCAGAGGACCGTCAGGGTATAGTGCTCTCCGCCCAGCCAGTTGTGGGTTGGATGTGGGAGCAGCAGTCGGCCGATAAACAGACCGGCCGTGTAGCCGGTGGGCACGTATCCAGCGCCGGAGAGAGGGAGATGTCGAACTTGGTTGAGATAGACCACGAGCCAGCCTGTGTTACTCAGAACATGATTCACTACGAAATGAAATTTGGGAAATTCATTTTTGACAGCAGAACGTTCTCTTGACATACCTGAAATGGTGAGACCCGCCCCCAGATAAAAGAAGAAAAACAGACTGATCAGCCAGACTTCCTTTACCTGGACTGTCTCCTTCATTTCGTTGATCGCAGTGCGCAACTTGCCCATTTCTGGATGATGCTCAGCTGGATGAGGGTGAGAGGCAACAGGCATCGCCGACTCTGGATCGTCTGTCCGGAAGAAGGGAAGAGAGAAGAATGCCGCCAGCAGCAAGACGATGTTGACGACGCCCACCCCCATCGGCAGGAAGTAGTAAAAGGACCATCGCTGCGGATCGTGCGAGGCGATGGAGGTCGCAATCAGTGGCGCTATCAGCAGGCCCAATCCGTACATCGCATGCAGCACGCCCAGCCACAGATGCGAGGCCGAGATGGACGAGACGAACATGTTGGCCTGACTGTCCTGGAACGCCTGACCTAGGGCAGCAAAGAAGAAAGAAATCGCGAAGAGGGGGTAGGGAGGTATCTACACAATTTCTTAGCCTAGGCTTGTGCCTATCAAATACTGCAACGAACTTACCCAAACCCGCAACACCTGGGCCAGGATATAGAACAAGGCCCCTGCCAACAGCGTCCCTCTCAGACCACAGTACACAGTCGCAAAGGACATCAAGATGGCGGCAGCAAGCCAACCGGCGAAACTGGCGCCGTAGATGACGCCGACCAAGCCGGTCGTGATGTCGTACTGCTCAATGAAGTACGGGACCAAGGCCCCGATACTGCCGTCATTGAGGCCAGCGATGAAGAAAGATGAGCAGCAACTGATCATCTTGAGTTTGACAGAACTGGCGGACGGGCGGCAGTCGTTGACACTGTCCTCTTGCTGTTGCTGCTGCTGCTGACTTGGCGCATGACGCAGGTGCGATAATCCAGTTTGATATTCCACTTCGACTTCGGCGGTCACATTCGATCCATTGTCCTGCAGCACACTGACAGAGTGCAGCTCAATTGTCTGAGCATCCTGCTTGTAAGGAATCTCCTGTATCTCCATGGATGTTGATGTTGAGTCCAGAATGCATGACTGCTTCTCAATCATCTTCGCGCTGTTCACCGACTGTTGGAGATTTATATGGAGAAATATTGAAATGGCGGGGTGGAGATAAAGAGGGGAAATGAGACAGGAACAGCCCATTCTCCACCGGTGCGGAGTATCGGAACAAAACGTCGCCAACTGAATGACTTAAGCGATTAATTACTCCGTATGGAGTAACTAGTTGCAGTGCCATGTACAGAGTACTTTGTCCACTCGCGCCTCCTGCAGATCATATCTCGTATCTCGTATCTCGGAAATTCCCGACAGGGCAATAATATATATTAGGCAATATCTATATAATAGAAAGAATATTAAATCACGATAATCTAGTAATTATTAACCTACTCCTTTAGGAGGGGATAATATTAACAAGAAACTACAGAGTACAGTAAGGAGAATTGGTAGGAAGTTCGCCTAAAGATGATATGACCTAACTATGTAGTTCTGAACGTAGTTTTTATTATTATCTACTCTTTCTAGGTGCTCCCAGTTCTTATAGTACTATGGCTAAAGTTTCCAGCGCCCCACTAAAATCCAACGCGTTTTCTTGCATCAAATTCTCAACTCAATATCTTTAAATCTCTATAATATGCTACTAAGGGCTCTGCATCCACTCCACTTTCGTCGAAACGTTGGGTTAAGGATTGTATGAGTAGACTGAGGTATTATTCTTACTTTCTGACCATTTATTGTCGGTCGACTTGTTAAGAGCACGTCGTTTGCGCTTGCTCGGATTCCTCAGTGACTGTCATTTACTTCTACCGCAGAATACAGATGCAAAGCTGGAACCAGTCATCAGTCATCAGTTGTTATTTTCCACTTTCTTCACAATTATCGCCATATTCTACCACAGTTATACGGCCTTTCCACCGTCGGAATGATGAATCTGGTCCACCTGTCTCTTCCTCAGGCTGTCCCGCACCGGATGTTTCGACCGAAACAACTGATCAATCTCCTCCAGGTTCCACCCCCTCGTCTCGATAAACGTGAGATAGATGACTAACACCCCAAAGGCGTCCCACACGATGTACAGGATGTAGTACCGCCAGCCGGAATGCGCGATTGCGATCGGCGGCACGTACGTGTTGATCACGTTTACTGCGTTGAGCATCAGGTTCATGTATGCGAGGCCTTTGGCGCGGTTGTTGTATGCGAGTACCTCGCTGGGGTAGAGGGCTTGCATGGGGGTCTGCAGGAAATCGTGTCAGTTCCCAGCCGGAGACTTGTATCCCAGTTAATTCTGAATAAAAAGAAACCAGGGATGGCAGGACATACCCACGCAAAAGCAAACACGACGAGGAAAACATAGAGAAATGCAATGCCCGTCCCCCCCACAACTGGTCTACCCGCCTGATTCGCCGTGCAGGCCGTGATGATAATGACGCACATCGTCATGCCGGCGCTCGACGACATCAGCAGTTTACGGCGACCGAAGCGGTGGATAAAGCGCAGGCCAGACAGCGCGGCCGCCATCATGATGGGCGTCTGGATCGCGTTGAGCAGGAGCTGTGTTTTGCTGTCGGTGATGCCGGCGGTTTTGACTTGCAGTCCTCGTTAGTCGAGGCAATGTATCAGCAAGCAGGGGATACCTACCCATCAGGGGAAAGTAGTAGCTGGTCGGGGGAAGATCCAGCTGGCCGAACCACGCGATACAGGTCACTAGAAAGGTGCGATGACGGTCCTCACGCGAGTTGAACAGGCCCCGGAAATCCCAGAACCGTTTGTCAGAGCCTTCCCTGCTGATGACCTCTTGCATCTCCTCGAGTTCGAGCTCGGCAACCTTCGATCTGGGGTTGCCATCGCCGTGATACCGGACCAAGATGTCTCGCGCCTTGTCGATCTGTCCTTGCGCAACATACCTGGTATTCCACGTCAGTCGACACATTAATCAGATTGCTGCAGCATCTCGTCTTACCAGCGCGGACTCTCCGGGATCAACCACACAAAGAGAAGTACAAAAACGGAGGGCAGGCCCTGCACCGCCAAGGGCAGACGCCACACCAGCGAGCCAGCGTTCTTCGAGAAGCTGAGCCCGTATTCCAAAAATGTCGACACAATCGTGCCCAGGAAGAAGCACGCCTGGAAACCTCCCGTCAGCTGGCCGCGGTACTTGGGATAGGACATCTCCACCACGTAGCTGGGACCGGCGGCCTGGACGACTGCGACACCAGCCCCGAGGATGACGCGCCCGGCCATCAACATGTGCAGGTTTTGGCCAGCTGCCTGCAGGATGGCGCCGACAATGCAAATCGCCGAGCCCAGCGCCATGCCGACCTTGCGGCCGTACGTGTCGGCACAGGGGCCTGCGATGAAGGAGCCGCCGATGTTCCCGATCACGTATAAGGCAGCGACCAGGCCCTGGTTATTAGTGTAGATGCCGAAGAAGTCGGTAAAGGAGGAGATGGCCGTGAGGCCGCCTGTCTGTATCAGTATCTGCTGTCAATACGGCAGAAATTCAGCTAATGCAACTCACCAAAGGTGTTGGAGTCGAATCCATTGGTCGCTGAACACAGGTATCCAACGAAGATGCACAGATACAGCTTGAGGAAGCTCTTCCTGAACGGCCGCGCATTCTCCTCGAGCAGGGCCGCCTGCATGCGCGACTCGTGCATGGCGTCCTGCGCCAGCCCCAGCCTCTCATCGTGGTATACTTCTGGCTTGGGAGGCATTGTTGCTAGTCACCTCACCGATAGACATGCTGGTCAGACGACAAGCTGTGGGGATGTCGATATGTATTTATAACATGCCAGCAAGTAAGGTAATTGCAAATCTGGGGTTGGTCTGGATCGGAACACTCCCCATGGGGCCCTAGTTCCCCGCTCGCTGTCCAGCCATCGGACAGAGGGTAATAGTTACCCCGGAGGAAGTACGGAGTACTCTGATAAAGAATACGGACTATCTCCCGATGGGATGATCATGATCAGCATTGCCGATTGCCGTTCTGGACACGGAGGACGTCCTCCGCATTTAGGGCAATTCGGATGCTCTCCTCCGCGCCTCTTTGCAGCTGCTAGCCACGCGCGCAAGACGATTGGACTGTGGTCCAGAAGTTCTAGTGCTTATAAGGAATTCCGGACTGTACACAAGACAATGATAAGAGAATAATGTCAAAAAGAAAGGGATTTTCCTGCCATATGTTGGGAATTCCCCGTAAAGATGGCATGGTTGGTGTGCCCCTTACTGAGGAATCAGCAAGGTCAACTATCATACAGCACCGGGGTCATATGCTCCGTCGCACGTGTCCATAGAAAAAAAAAATGTTTTCAACTACTAATGGAAAAAACGCTATTATTTTTATGCTGAAGCCTTAGATTCTTCATTCCACTCATGGCGTAATAATCAATCAGGTGATTATAAAACAAAACTTTTTGAAGTCAAGGCCTCACATATTGTCAACCAGAAAACATCCAACAGTTAAAGGGTATTTGTCACGCCATCTGTTTTTGGCTGAGTGGAATATTCCAGACTCCTATCTTTTTAGCTTAAGTAGATAATAATAATAAAGAGGGACATTTAAGTTGGAGCTCTACCATATTGGATATTCATATCACATCATATCATATCATTATTTCGAGTATCCATCAGCAGGTACTGTACAAATTAATGTACTGGCCTACAGAAACTTTTCAAAGAAAAACGACGCCCAGAAAAAGAAGATCGCAGAACCAGTTGAGTCGGTAGATAGTGGCAAGCTAAGTCAAAGTTACACGTACATACATACATACCTCATCAGACCTTCGAATTCTGTATGTCAAATTAATTACTGGAAGGTAAGTGATCTCTACTTTATTCAGAGGTCCCTCTAAGCTGCGTAGACAGTCAACTCTATGGAAGAATGAAATTCTAACATTGCCATGGGCACGCATTGCCCTGCCTTAATATCTGACCTCAAATATGCCTTTTTCTCTGTAGACATGTTTGATCCTGTCACTTTGACGATATCAGCTCCCTAGTAGACAGCTATAATCACTGCCATGTCATGATATAGTAGGTGTCTCCATCTTTAGCATATACAAACTTGTCATGTAATGCATCATCACTTTGAGTTTGGGCATTGCATACTACAGTACCATTCTAATAGTAACAGGTTCTTGTCGCTTTCCTCACAAAATTAGCTCTTTCCACAAATCACTTGGGCCTAGGTACTATCTGGGTCATATATGTCATGTATTTAACTGCGGCTCTTCCACATGCATCACCACAGCCTCCTTCTCCTTAAACGCCCCCTTAATATTGACCTGGACATCATGCACCGCCGCATCCTGGATCTTGGTATGGTACGTCGGGAAGTCCTTCACCGACACGCGATTCTCAAACAATTCGTCGAGCTCCTCCAGCGACCGGCCCTTCATCTCCGGAATGAAGAGGTAGAAGAAGATGGCGCAGACGAAGTTGGATCCTGCCCAGATGTAGCTGTATTTGGGACCCTACCGTTTATGCCCATTAGTGAATGAGGTCAATGAAAGAAACGACTGTCCTACCCAGTTCAGGTCCGTCGGGTTGATGAAATACGGCGTGCAGAAACTGGTCAGCCACGCCAGAACGTAGCCGATCGCAGTGGCCGATCCGACCGTCCAGGCACGAAGGCGAGAGCTCACCAGCTCGGTCGCGACAGGGTAGCTGGCGGCCCCAACACACCCGTTATAAAAGAACTGGTAGATGGCGACAAACGCGACGATGGCCTTTCCGGCGGTAGTCGTTCCGGCTTGCACGCTGTCCGCGATCGCCATGCCCAGGTAACACAGGCCGCACGCGATGGAGCCAAATATAAGTATAAATCTGCGGCCCACGAGATGGCGGATGGAATACATGCCGCAGTTGACGCCGATGAACCCAAGGCAGGTGTTCATAATGGAATATTGAAATGGCTTGTCGATGCCTGCAATCTCGAAGAAGTAGGTCGTGTACGCGATGACGAACCAGGACCCGGAACCGGCTTGCGTTCCGATGACGCCGTAGCAGAGGAGGGTACGACGGAGGTCGGCACCTGATTCAGTTCTTAAGATGGTGTTCTCTCACAAGAGGAGAAAGGAAAAAAAAGAGAGAGAGAGAGAGAAAGGAAAACAGCTGCTAACCTCGAAACATATCCCAGACACTGACAGATTTGGCCACCTTCTTCTCCTCCTCCACCCCACGAACCATCTCCGCCCATTCCAACTCGAGGAATTCCGGATCCAAGGAGTCAGCGCGCAGCGTTTCAAGAGACCTGCGAGCCTCCTGCTCCCGATTCCGATGCAGCAGCCAACGAGGGGATTCCGGAACAAAGAATAGCCCAATCCCTAAGATGGTCGGGACAATGTACAGAGTTGCAATGGGGATGCGGTACGAATTCTTGTTCAGGAGAGTCTGAGTGTAATTGTCGACCACAGTCCCCAATATCGCGCCGATGTTGACCCAGTACGCGAACAGCGCGACCATCACGCCGCGCAGATGGGCGGGCGAGATTTCGGCCGTGTAGACGTTAGAGAAGGTCACTAGGAAGCCGTTGGAGAAGCCTAGCAGCAAGCGGCCAAAGTAGAGCACGCCCTTGTCTGTGGTCGCGATTTGGATCGCCAGCGCGACGAAGTTCAGAATACAGGCTGCCCAGAGAGCGTACTTTCGGCCGAGGAACGCGCTGAACACGCCGGCCACCAGAGAGGAGATAAAGGCACCGAGCGTGAGGAGGGAGGTGATGAGTTGTTGCACGGTGCTCTATAATACAGTCAACTTAATCATTACCATGTCTGGGGTGAAAAATGGAAAAAAAAAAAGACACTCACGTTAATCCCATACCCCAACGGACTGCTCGGATCCACGTAGCCAAAAACCTTCAGGAACCCCGGCATGGCCTGCAGCGCACCGATAGCGGCGCTGTCAAAGCCATATTGCATATTCGCCGTCGCGACGATACACGCGATTATGAGGCATTTCCGATTCGCCCATAGCGAAGTCTCTGGGATTGCAACAACGTCAGAGCCAGGCATGGTGTTGTTGTGAAAGAAGCAAGGGCCGTCAATGGCGAAAAGTTATCCTGAAGATGACGATCAGGACAGACGAGTTATTATGAGGTCCCTCGCTTGTAGACATCCGCTCCGGGGAGGATTCCCCAGAGGCATGGGATTCCCCAGATTCCCCACAGACTGGGTCCGTTGACAGCTTGGGATTTTGCGGAGACCCCACAAAATCCTGATAGCCGTCCCAGAACTGCCAGGTAATATTAGGAATAAGCTGACAAAGTCGGGCTGCTGGCATGTGGGTCCCTTGAATGGAGATGTCCTTAGATTCTTGAAGCTGCACGGAAATCGTTCCAAAGGAGAGCTTAGCTACCTAACCTACGGAACCTACGAATTACCTAGCTCGGTATGGAGTATCCGTACTAGGTAGGAAGGCAAAGGTGAGCGATAGGTGCACTAGCAAGCTTTCTCCCCTAAATAGGTACTTCTTCGTCGACAGTCACCGCGTGCGGGGAAGGAAGAACCAGACACATTTCGGCTAACCAGGCTCAATCTGGCTTGATCTGGCACTGTCCAACGGGGCCAGGGCCGAGACGATTCCAGAGGAGCACCATAGTCAAGACATTCGACTCTGGTCCCTGGGCCTAGCACTGCTGGGAAGGAGAAGCGGCTGGAAGAGGCCCTGCAAGGGTGCTGCAGATGCGACAGGGGTCAGTCAAAGTACGAAGTTCTTTCCAGGGACACAGGGGGTGTGTTGGATTTAGACTGAGAGTTTATTATTACTTCCTCCATTAGTGGAAGAGGAAGAGGAGGGCAGGAAAGGTTTCTTTGTGTCATTGGAAAATAAATCTCTCCTTCCTAGACCATTCATAAGAAAATCACATTTATAAGAAGACCAACATTTATAAAACAAAAGAATACCTTTTTTGTTTTTTCTTTACCTGAGGCTGTATTTGAATTATAATTTATGATCCACTATTCCTGTAAGCTACATCATGAGATTATATCTTAAGAAGAATATAGCGCTTTGATTTCTATCTCATTTAACCACTAGACTATCTAGACTGTCTACAATTTGAGGTCATACTAGAGAGAAACTCCAGAAAAGTAATATTTTTGGAAGAATAATTAGTAAGAGTCAAATATTATTTTTTCTGGAAATTAAATATTATATTGAATATTATTTCCCAGAACCTAACACTAGTTCCTAATATTTAACATTTTATCCTAAATCTAATTTTCCTCTATCAAACTAATGTTTCTTAAAATGCTAACGTTTTCTATTTACAAATAGTTGGATAATAGTTAGATGACCATTTCATATGCTTGTCATGGTAAAA
Source organism: Rasamsonia byssochlamydoides (assembly GCF_041956645.1). Classification (NCBI taxonomy): domain Eukaryota; kingdom Fungi; phylum Ascomycota; class Eurotiomycetes; order Eurotiales; family Trichocomaceae; genus Rasamsonia; species Rasamsonia byssochlamydoides. The sequence goes on along the minus strand of NW_027192437.1, from coordinate 34,472 downwards.
ATGGTTGAACAACCATCATAACCGTTGATCAACTGTTTTCTAAAACCCCGTATGGCGGGAGCATCTGATGGTCAAAATAGGGGGCTTTATAAAGACAAGGTATCGTGACAAATATCACGTCCTAAGCAAGTCGATTTCGGCTTTATTCTTGGGAGACTTTGGCCAGGACGGTATGTAGACAGCGAAGCAAGGTATATCTTAATATCAGCAGCACTATAGCAGCTACATGTAGTCCGTCAAAATAACCACTATCAGCATTCGAAATTCAATCGAATTGGCTAAATTCTCTCACAAATACAGTCCTCCTATCCCTCCTCATCTTCCTATTGCGCTTGTTCTTGTTCTTGCTTTTCTCCCCAGAATTCCGGCTGTTCCCACTCCGACAACTGCTCCTCTTCATCCTCTTTGTCATCAGAACGCGGTGTAGTTGACTCTGCCATCTTCTGATCAGGGTCTCCAGTCTCCACGATCGACAGCAAAAAATCCATCCTCTGCTTGACTTCCTCCAAAACGTTGCAGATCCGCTGCCGATTCATCAGCCCGAACGACTCCTCCATCATCTTCTCCGCATCCAGGCACAGGAACTGCCAGTCCAGATGCGCGTCCGGACCCAAGTCATTCAGCTCGAAGATCAGATCCCGCTGCAGCCTGCACCGCCAGTAGATGTCCGCGATCTGCCACCCTGTCGCGTCTAGCAGGCGTCGGATATCGATATGGTGGAGACTGTCCAGGACCAGCCATTGGATCTCGGCTGGGAGACTCAGGACGCCCGTCTTCGTCTTCGTCTTCATCTTCGTCGATGTCGAAAATGTCATCATCTCCGTCATCGCCGTCATTCTTTCAAGACCATGAGCATAGACCTGCCCGCTCTGCCGGATGAGATCAAAGACCTCTTGCACAGCGAGAGGGTCCCGGATCGCGATGAGATTGCGAGTCATTTCGAATTCCGAGATATCGTCGCCCCTTGGCTGCTCCGTAAGCCAGTCGGAAATCGACTAGCTCTCTGCGAGCAGCTTCCCGTCCTCCCACCGCTGTTGGGAGATCTGGATGAGCAGTTTGAGTTCCTTCTCCGCGCGCTCGCCCAGGATTCGTTCTGCAAGGGCCCAGCAGTGCGCGTGGATGGGGAAGCCGTGCGGGTAGAGGTCTTGGTACTCGTCGTCGTGAAACGCGGCGGGGTAGACGCATATCTTTTTGCTTGCTGAACTTTGTTCACGACCATTTTTGTCGCTTTTTTTCTTATTGACTAACTGAGGCACGTTGATGACGACCGCGTCTCGATCCCACGGAACAGTGAAGACGGGCTCATCGCAGTTCTCTTCATACATCTGCCATGCTTCGGAGTCGTGGTCCCACAGGTGATAGCGGCCGATCCCGGACAGATGGTACTGCGGTTGCTGGCGGGTGGGGTTTTTCGAATTTCTGATTACTTTTTTGATCATGCGTGTCAGCCAGTGGAACGATGGCTTCCCTGGTCACCATCTGCGCAAATATTCTCAATTGAACGAAGGAAAGGGGACGACAGGGCCACTAACTGACTCGATAAAAACACGTCCAGCCTGGGTTGGGAAGCTCTCCGAAGTGTCGGGGTGGGACGACTTCTTCTTCCTCTTCCTCTTCTTCGTCATTATTATCTTCTTCTGTATCCTGGCGAGGTTCCTTCGGGCAGCTCTCCGGAGCAAATTCGTCCTCGTCCTCATGCGTGATCCACATCGCGCATATTCCGCAGTAGGTGCCCCGAGTACTGGGTATGAACATGGGTCCGGGGATGGTAAAACGGCCTTTGGGTGCAGTAGCCTCCATGGTGAGCGATTATCCTCAATGCTGCTTACTGTGGTATACCGTGTTGGTATATTAGGTTAGGTAGGTAGGTTATGCAGTTATACATGAGCAAGCACATTCTTGACTCAGGTAAAAATCTTCCGCACTAGTTATGAAATTCGTGAAAGGACTATGGACTGTGCCTGATGTCAGCATGATCCCTTGGATGTTGTGGAGTGTTGGTGGTACTGCTGAGGGAGCAACCGTTAAGATTCGACTAAACAGTCTGAACCAGATGTCTTCCAGTCATGTATGTCAGGCAGGCAGGCAGCAGACAGGCAACAGACAGGCAACCCTTCGTCACAACATTGTATTGTGCAGGGATCTGCAGAGCTCCTACCTCTGCGCTTCACTACCTGATAGGTAAAGTTCTCGTCAAGTTTATCGTATTGGGAAATCGTATTTTGTTGCAGATTGGGCCAAAAAGAGGCGCCATGGCATCTGCTTCCTTGCTGATCTGAACTGTATCCCCGCCAACATATTTTGCTTTTTTGTTTGAGAGAAACAGTGTCACAGGGAGGAGGAAAAGAAAGTATCAATATAAAAAGATTTGATCGTGTCTAGCGCTCTATCTATTCGGCAGGATTGTGCATCAAAAATGTTTGCTTCGTCCCTCATGGCAGTGTGGTTTCAGACTCATGGTGGTGTTGTTTCAACTACAACTTTGCTTGCTCTTCCACTGTCAGCAGTCTGCGTTCCGGACCTCTTCGACTACCGTCATTGCAGACCATCGGGCCTTTCGCATTTTGGCCATTTTCCAGTCGCCATTTCTGTCGGATATGTGCAGGCGCTTTTTCTTCAAAGCAATCTGCAATATAACGACCCAGAATCGGCAAGAACTTGAATCCGCTAAATTGAGCTTAGTTTCAGCTTCCAACATATCGATACAAGAAAGAGCCAACGCAGTCGGAGCACTTACTGTCCAGCACCTCCTGTGGCGATGAATAATCTTTCAATTGACGGGTGATAGTCCACAACGAAGTTCCCCTCTGGGGTGTCCGTGTACCAGCACAGACGACGCTTCATCCATGGCTTCTCAGCAAATTGGGGCACTACCTGCCGCAGTCCGTGTCTCAACGCAGCATCTGCTTCCTCAGGTAGGAAAGACGAAGCCGCGTTATTCGAATCGCGCTTGGGAGAAGATATGACGCGATCTGTGCCGTCTACGGTTACCCGTGTCTCAAACCCGTGACTGTGACAAGCAACCTTGAGGATGTGCGTGTCCGGAGTTGGAGGAAAGATGAAAAATCCCGAAGTCATGTTGATCAGAACTGGCATCTGGGAAATACTAGCTGCTTCCTCCGGGGTAAGTTGGATGAATCCAATAGGCTGCGCAGAGGAAGATATGGCATGGGTGAGGTCGAGAAAGCGATTTGTCCAGGCGCCCGTGGCGAGAATGACCTTTGAGCATAGCAAAGGAGGCCCTGAAGCCACGTTCACGCCGAGAACCCGCGAGCCGGCAGTTTTCAACGAAAGCACGGTTCCTCTCGGACCTGCGATTATTGACACGCCTTGCTCGCTGCAACGGGCAGCCAACGCAGCTATCGCGCCTGCGGCATCGGCCCACCCTGCATTCGGGTTTAGATAGCCCGTGAAATTCTCCTGAACGTGGCGCAAATCAGGGAACATGTGCTTCAGCTCCTCTGAGCTGCGAAAGTCCGTGAATTTCTGGCCCTGGCTCCGAAGGACTGCCTTCAGCTTCTCCAGGAATGGATCGACTGCAGCTTCCGAGGTCAAGACAAAGCCCGTGTTGTGGTAGAAGGGCCGGAACGGGCCCGATCTCCAGGCGTCGACTGCTTCCCTCGCCAGTTCGGCATAGAAGGGATCCGAATAGTCATAGCGAACGATGCGGGAGATGTCGACGCTGCTGCCATCTGGAACCGGCGGCATCATCCGGTCCAGCACGGTGATGTTCTTGTAGCCTCGCTGTCGCAGCTCCAAGGCGGTTGTGAGGCCGAAGACCCCGGCACCCACGATGACGATGGCCTCATCGTAGGACAGAGACTTCTTGAACATTTCAGTTCGGTCTAGTCGGACTCCGTTGGTGAAGTATATCGTGTCGCACCTCTCAACGTCAGGTCAGATTCCGGTGTATCCGGAGTGCAATGTCTCGACATTTTATGCGATTCCGACAGTCAAGTCGGATAAAGCAGCCTTATCACCAACACCTCCTCGTGACCTTGTGACTGACCTGCCAGATGTCGCTTGAATGCCATCTTGCCTAAGCACTGCCTATCTGATAGTTGGTCCACCTGAGTAAGCACACTCGGAGCCCGTATGCACGCCAACACAAAACTCCGGTCACATGACCGGGGCCGTTGACCGTCTCGACCCCGTCTCTTCGCCGTGACCCAACCACGACAAAGAACTCCTTGATGGACGATGAAACGAGCCCGGGATTGGCCGGTCTTTCCTCTTAGTCATTGCTCCCTACTAATTAGATGCAGCATGATGTCGTCTGACATGCGTTGGCCTTCCCCCCACTCCTGTCAGGTCACCCCTTGCAGGGCTGGACCCAGTTTTCAACGTGATCTGCCACCCCCATACTACTCCACAAACTCCCCTTGCCCCTTTATTGGTGCCCGCATTTTCTCTGGCCTCCACTGCCACCTTGGAGAGGATCAAGATGAAGCATGAAAGATATCAGAGAGATCGGATGCCATCCAGTTACCCAGATAGGCATCCCAGCGATGCTGGCTGCGATGAAGCTAAACCCAAAGTGGACGTCAGACAGCGCTTACCCAAACGGTGCGTCTTCCTCCCACGTGCGCGCTTTGTTATCCGGATTCGGCTAACTATTTATACGATTCTTTTCTTCTGGATCCACCCCTTTTTTTGCCCTCGCCCCTTTTTTGCTTTTTTCTTCTTCGCGGTGGCAGGAATCGAGTCGAATCGCTGGAAAATGGATGAAAAATCGCCTGAAGTCGTGCCGGTTGCGCCTCCGAAAGCGCTGGAGGTGAGAGATGAGGAGTCGCTTAGTCAGAACGAGGGAGATCTTATCTCCCTCGACCAGATCGACCGGGCGCTCGCGGCGAAGATGCGTCTCGTCAATGATGTACGTGGCCTGATGAACATCCATGCGCTGTGTTCGGACATGCTTATCGATCTAGGCGATCGACAAACTAGGCTTTACCACGTACCATGTGAAATTGTTCTTTCTCAATGGCTTCGGGTGAGTGCATACTTCAAGCGACCAGGCACTGACGAGTTAGTAACTAACTGAGACGTACAGATACGCGGTCGACTCGCTTCTCCTGTTCCTCATGAGCATTGCGGCCAATCAAGTCGTTCTCGAATACAACCCTCCCTTCACGAGAGGCGCACAGCTTGCATTCTACATCGCGCTGCTGGTTGGCGCCTTGTTCTGGGGTGGTACCGCAGATATTGTGGGGAGAAAGTGGGCTTTCAACCTGTCCTTGTTCGTCAGTTCTGTCTTCGCCATTGCCGCCGGAGGGGCCCCAAATTACGTGGCTTGGGCAAGCTTGGTTGCTGTATCTGCGTTTGGCTCGGGAGGTAATCTTGTTCTCGACACCACGGTCTTCCTGGAGTACCTACCTTCCAACAAGCAATGGCTCTTGACCCTTTTGGCTGGATGGTGGGGAGTGGGCCAGACGGCGGCTGGTCTGATCGCCTGGGGTTTCATGTGTAAGTTGACTTCCTCCTGTAAGCGTTAACCACTGACATCATGCAGCGGACTATAGCTGCCCGTCGGATGGCTCTGTTCCATGCACAAAATCAAACAACATGGGTTGGCGCTATCTGTATTACACCTCGGGAGCCCTCGTCTTCGTCATGAGTATTGCCCGTGTGACTGTGATCCGGTTCCATGAGACGCCCAAGTACCTGCTTTGCCAAGGTCGTGACGAGGATGTAGTCAAGACTTTCCAGCTTCTTGCCCAGAAGTATAACCGGCCCTGCGACCTCACTGTAGAGCAGCTTGAAGCATGCGGACAAGTCAACACTGCTCACGCCCAGAAAAATGTGTCGTTCTCGGAGCTGATTGTCCATCTGCGCGGTCTGTTTGCCACAAAATTAATGGGGATCTCCACAGCCCTTGTGTGGTTCTCCTGGGCCCTGATCGGTCTTGGGTATTCGCTATACTACGTATTCTTGCCCGACTATCTAGCCTCCAGAGACGCCGCTGCCGGAGCAACGTCAAACTATCTCACGTGGCGCAACTATGCCATCACCAACGTCTGCGCCATCCCCGGACCCATCATGGCGGGCTTCATGTGCCAGACTAAGATCCTGGGACGGAAGTACACTATGGCTGTTGGAGCCCTAGCTACCAGTAGGCACTATCCTCACAGCTTAACCCCAGATAACAACTGACATAGCGTGCCAGTGGTCTTCTTCTTCGCGTACACAGCTGTTCGTACCGCCCCTGAGAACCTAGGCTTCAGCTGCGCGATCTCCATTACCATCAACATCTACTACGGTACGCTGTATGCCTACACTGTGGAGGTCCTGCCATCGGCCCACCGGGGAACGGGTAACGGCGTGGCTGTCGCCTTCAACCGGCTGATGGGGACTATGTCCGCCATTGTGGGGACCTATGCATCGACATCGAGTTCCGTGCCAATCTATGTCTGTGCTTCGCTGCTGGGGGTCGCTGCTATCGTCTCGGTGCTGTTTCCGTTCGAGACGCGGAGCAAGCGGCCTATCTGAGCAGCGTCGTTGTTTAAGACATTGTGCGCAGAGAGTGGGGCTGAGGCGGTGGCTTGGTGCAGCACTATGCAAGCCAGTCGAACATGCATGGAAGGATGTCAGTCGACACCATACCATTTCGAGTTCGGTGTGCTATGTGAATGTACTATGTACTGTACAGTACAGTGTGGGTGGTAGGTACGGAGTATGTAGGTAGGAGGATTGTTGGATATGTTAACTATCAGATTGGATTACGATTTACGATAGCTTTCGCAAATGGATATGACAGTTGTTTACCAAAAACAGTGCACAAGGATCCACGAGCTTATCTATTTATGTGTTGTACGATTCTAGAACATCCCATATCTTGCGGCCAGTGACGGTACTGATATTTCGCTACATACACTTTTGACATGAAATCAGCTCAACTGAATTTATGTCTAGATAGACTAATGACGATACATAGCCAAGATATCTGGTGAACGGTAGAGGCTACGCACTAAATGCCGCAACCTGCGGTAAAGCAGCTTCCGGTCTCAGGGCTGAGTCACCGCCTGTATCTACGTCTATCTTCATGGAAGATATCTCGTCCCACGACTTATCTAACGCCTCCTTCTCCTCCTGGGGCTGAGTTTCCAGCTTGAAGACTGGTTCTGATTCTGGTGCCGATTCTGGTGTTGCTGCTGATGCCGATGATTCAGCTTCCTCCATCTCCTGGCCCTTCTGCGCAGCTTCAGCCAAACACAGCGCTTCCCACGGGAGACAAGGATGCTGCGTAATATAATAGCTCAGATCAGGCTCTCCCTCGCTCCCGCGCTCAACAGCGGAATACCCCTCTCCCCAATACGCGAAGCAATTGCCGTCGTACTTCCACTCGAAATCCTCCCACCGGTCTGACTGCAGGAATTCGCGGTAGTGCAGCCCGCTCCCCGGCCACACGGCTGTCACTTTCCCGCTGGCGTTGTCCTTGAACCACGACCGACAGCTCCCCGTCCACACCATCCGCTGCATGAACTGCTGCGTGTGGGCGTTGAAATCGGCCTGGACGGCGGGCCGCACGTTGAAAGAGACAGCCTGCTGCGTGCGCATTTTGCGGATCAGCCGGACGAAGAAATCGGCCGTCGCGTCCAGCACGCCTATCAGACTGCCGTTGGCGATCGGCGTGTTCGGCCCTAGGAAGATCAGGTAGTTGGGGAAGCCGGACACGGCCAGACCGCAGTATGAGACTGGGTCGTCCTTCCACAGCTTCCGCAGATCGATCCCGTCACGGCCGATGATCGGGAAGCGAGGGCAGAAGGAGGTGTCGAACCCTGTCGCGGCGACGATGATGTCGACCGGTCTGTGTTTGCCGTCTATCGCGAGGATACCATCTGGCGTGACGTGATCAATGGCGTCGAAGACGGGTTCGACGTTTCGCTTCTGCAGCGCTTCCAGGTACCGTTCCCCAGGGTTCACGCGGCGACAGCCGACCTCGAACGAGGGGATCAGCTTCTGCTGGAGAGTCTCGCTGGCGATGAGCTCCTTCATCCGCGCCTCGAGTTTGACCCGCCACTCCCGCTGCGCGTCGCTGTTTTTAAAGAACGCTTTGTACATCGCGTTGAAGCTGGACTCCATGGCCTTGCGCGTGCGGAGAGAGGACTCCGGGTCGTCCCGGAATCGCGCCTTTTCGTCTTCTGTGTAGATGTGGTTGTGCTCGTTGTTGAACTTCTCGCCTGCCGGGGGCGTGATCCACGACGGGGTGCGGATGTAGATGTCGATGTGTGCCGCGTGCGGCTGCAGCGCAGGGAGCACTTGAATGGCGCTGGCGCCAGCGCCGATGATAGCGACACGTTTATCTGTGACGTCGATCTGGGAATCCCACGCTGCGGTATGCACCAGCTTTCCGCGGAAACAGTTGAGGTTCTTGAGGCGGGGATACTGCGGGTTATTCAGGATGCCGCCTGCGTTGATCAGGATTTCGCAGTCTAGACGGCCTTTCCCTGCGACTGTTACGGTCCAGAGAGATGCGTCTTCGTGCCATATGGCCTCTTCGACCTTGCTGTTGAGGTGGATGTACTGGTCTAGCTGGTAATGCAGCACGACTGCTTTGAGGTAGGACCGGATTTCGTCGGAGGATGCATAACTACAGCTAGTTAGTTAGCCCTGTGTCCGTCACGAGAATCTGTGCTCCTCCCAGACAAAGTCTTCTCACAATCTGGACCAGTACGGATTAGGACAGAAACTGAACTGGTAGATATGACTCGGGACGTCGCACGCACAGCCTGTGGACGTCGTTCAGTCTGTAGCTTTGCACTTGTTTAGAGATGTCGTTACCTGGATAACGATTCTCAAACCACGTCCCCCCAACATCCGCATTCTTCTCGAAGATCTGGAACTCTACATCATCTCCAAACGCCTGTTGGAGCTTGTATGCTTGAGAATACAGTGTGAGCTTCTCAATTGATTCAATCGTACGGGAGCTAGAAGCTAGAAGCTATGGTTATAACATACCCATTAAGATACCCGAGAACCTGGCAGCTTATTAATAGATGTGTAGATGGAAACATTGTACGGGGGAAATATTTGCGTGTCACATACCCTGCCCCGATGATGATGCATCGCAGTCTCTCTGGATGTGTCCTGTTCGAGGCCATGTTTCTTTCATTCAATACTTTGACTGTTTTCGTGAAATCATCAAAGAAAGCAAGGGGTTTCGGCAGATGTACTACCGATTCATCGTATTGCTTTAATTAATTAATTCCAGCTTTTCCTGATCGAATTCGACATTGGATTTTCATTTTTCAGGCAGAAATTCATCACACGCTGATACCCCGCAGATAACCTCGCTGTCATGGTGAGCTCATGATGCGATCGATCGATCGATCCCCCTCCCCCTCATCCCTCCTCCCTCCTCCATTCCATGTACTGTACTCCGTATCTTGTCGTAGTCGACAGTATTGGGCAGATTATGCAGTGGTAGCTCCACCGGCCCGATCCCGATCCCGTGACCGGGGAGGAGAACTTCTCCGGCCGGTGACAATGCCCATCTCTACCATCCAACCTAGATAACCTAGTATACTTCGTGCTCCTTCCTGGGAGCACGCCTCGATTTACCCTTCTGGGCAAATATTTCCTTGCGAGATGGTTCTAAGCATGATTCCAAGATGACACGGTACTGTGCATGTTGTACCGTCGGGCCGCATGGTCAGAAATGCAGTGCAGGCTGCAGCAGCGGAACGTCCACCGTCGGCACCGACTCCGATGATCTATCTGTGATTGATGATCAATGATCGATGATGATTCCATCACGCGGGTTCAGTCCATTTCCAACGAAGACAGGAGTTGATCCTCGTGTGATCGGGACGGTTGGAAGGAGGTGAGCTTATTCCAATTAGCCGACTGACGATAATGGACGGAACGGGGACAGGAAAGGAATGGGTCTGGGGTAGTGGCCTGTATCTATGTATATTATATACATACGTCATGGTTGCATGCACATAACACCAGATATCTCGGTAATATTCACGCGTGCTTGTTGTATCTCATCTCAGAGAATGATCATCTACTGTTTCTAGGTCACCGAAGAACAACGATATCTATTCCTGAGAAGAAGATCAATATCAATACAGTCAAAAGCAGTGCCTTAACAAGAAAATAAAAAGAAAGAAAAGACGAAGAAACAAGCAAAGAAAAAAAAAAGAAAACAGAGAGATAACGAGAAAATGGCATCGACAATAAAGTATCTCCTCGGATACGGGACTTCAGACAAGCCCTCCGGGCCAGAGTCATCTTCCAGAAGCCTGCCCTCCTCCTGGTACCGCTCGCCGCAAATGTACGAGCTGGAGCGACGAGCCATCTTCTCCAAGAGGTGGCTGCTGATCACACACGAGCTGCGCTTCACCCAGCCCGGCGAGTTCCTCCGCTTCGAGGAGGCCGGCTTCTCGTTCTTCCTCTGCCTGGACCGCGAGGGTAATCTGAAGGGCTTCCACAACGTCTGTCGCCATCGCGCGTTTCCCATCGTGACGGAGGAAAAGGGCACCGCGCGTATTCTCGCGTGTAAGTACCACGGCTGGTCCTACGGTATCAACGGCCAGCTGGCCAAGGCACCACGGTTCGAGCACCTTCCCGGCTTCCGGAAGGAAGACAACGACCTCTTCCCCGTACACGTGCACATCGACAAGCTGGGTTTCGTCTGGGTGAACCTGGAGATGTCAGCGGAACCCAGCGTAGCATGGGAAGACGACTTCCGCGGCGTCGACGAGCAGGGGCGCTTCCAGGCCTTCGATTTCACGCAGTACCGCTTCGACCACACGTGGTCCATGCACGGCGACTATAACTGGAAGACGCTCGCCGACAACTACAACGAGTGCTACCACTGCAGCACGGCGCATCCGGACGTCGCCAACCTGGCGGATCTGGCGTACTACTATGTCGAGCCGAGGGACGGGCATATCCAGCATTTCTCGCGCCCGAAGAAGGGGAAGGAGCACGAGGATATTCAGAATGCGAGCACGTTTTATTTTCCGAATGCTTGTATGACTGTGTCGTAAGTTCCCTCACTTCTAATTACCCTACCCTATCCTACTGTACTATCTCTACTGTTACTACCGCATGACTACAGCTTACAGATGTTTCCAGACCAGCATTCTTCTACCTCATGCGCTGCAACCCCACCTCCGCAGGCACCTGCTCAATGGAATACGAAGTCTACCGGCACCGCGACGCCTCCGACGCAGACTTCCAGCACATCGACTCTTTCTTCAAGCGCGTGCTCGACGAGGACAAGCACCTCTGCAACGCTGCCCAGCGCAACCTCAACGCGGGCGTCTTCGTCAATGGACCCCTGCATCCGGAGCTGGAGAAGGGTCCGCTGTATTTCCAACGGCTGGTCCGGAGGATGGTCATGGAGCACCACGCGAGGGAGAGGAGCGAGAAGAGGGAGATTTGGCCGGCAAGACAGCGCTTGATGACGGGGTCGACGGGGTCGACTACTACCGAAGAGGATATCGCGTTTTGTTCCGGGATGGCGTGTGAGCCGGAGAAGCAGGCTGCTTTGGCGTGGTGAGATGAAGTTCGACAGGTATAGGTATTGGCTTGAGTCAGTCTCTAATGACACGTATGACACATCTCTCTCTCTCTCTCTTTCTCTCTCTCTCTCTTTTGTTGTTGTTGTTGTTGTTGTTGTTGTTGTTGCTGTTTGCTAGTGAAAGCAAGGTTGTACGTAAATCTGATCGGAATCTGTCCTTGCAAGAATCTGGACAAGAGACCAAGTCTCATAATTTACCACTAGCAAGAAGAACCGACTTTTCGCTGGCTCTTTTTTTTTAAAAAAAAAATGTGATTAGCCCTTATTAAATGTTACGCGCTACCCTTGCCCTATGCCCTTGCCCTATTTTAGGTAAAAAAAAACGTTGCCCACAATTAAGCTAGATATTGAAATTAGCTATTAGTCGGGAGCGGGTATATGCTAGGATGGAGACTACAGGGGTTTAAGGAGTGGATACTCCGTATAGGCATGGGAACAGCCGAGCAGTTCGTTGGATACCTATATTTAGGTCTGTGCTTAACTCTTGGCACACATGTCTAGTGTTTAGACTCGGCGTGCGGTCATTAGGGGCTGTCGCTGTACGGAGTACAGAGTAGGTATGCTAGAATACTCTGTATACCTGCGGTACACCGATAAAGTACGGAGCATAGCAGACTGCTCTTATACAGCATTAGTTGATAAGTTTCTGCAGATTAGGCAGTTCAGTCCGGAGGCCTTGTGACTGCTTGCCGCTGGACCTGGTCTAGACTGGCAGCAAATCTACCGTTGATATCGACTAGTTCGTGCCTAGGCAATAGTGAGTTAAGCGTTGGCTATAGAGGAAAACTATGCACTAACTTCGGGCCCGCGCTTATTATAACCCCGCTCGTTGCTTCTACCTGCCAGCTCATTCTCACACTCATATCAAAATGTCATGGCAATGCAATGTCGTCAACAAATAGATGCCGCGTCACGAAACGCATGCATCAGGCTTGCGAAAATTGTAGGTGCGTTACACTTCCACTCCTTGATACATGTCTTGCCGCTAACTGTGAACAGACGAAAAAAGACACGATGTCCCGGAGAGCGGCCGGCATGTTCAACCTGTACGCGTCTCTTCCAGGCATGCCACTATTCGAGCGGCAATGCTGTGTTCTGTCGAACACAGAGCAATGGCCAGGACCTGGTATGTCAGCCCCAGTCCATCGTCAGCTTCTACTATCTAATCTGCCCAACCAGGAAACCCGTCTGGCGCAACTCGAAGAGAAGATGGAGCTGATGCTGGAAAGGGCCATGTACGTCCTGCATCTTTCTGCCGCTTCTCTGCGCTCGCCTTGGTAGACGTGCTAACGGTGCATGAGACCGGAGCCCGCAAGCCAAGCTGAGACCCCCAAGTCTTATACGGGCGCGCCCTCGAGTCAAACGACTCCTGTAGAAGACGCGGTTCGTCCGCCCGCTCTGTCTTCAAGGTTGGATCCATATGCTGAGATTCACCCGGTCGAGTCCTTAAATGACCATGCTGTTCCAAGCCTCCTGCCGCCCAAAGATGTCCTTGCCGAGGCCGTCGACCTCTACTTTCGATACTGTCACAAACAGCCTCTCTGGCTATTCAACCGTGACGAGCTCCTGGCCCCTGAAGAATGCTGTGAAGAGGTGATCTTCGCAATCCTGGCGCTGACGGTTCGATTTTCAAACCGTCCTTTTTTCAAAGGGCAATCCGAGCAATTGGCCCAGAGATACGCCGAGGCCTCGAGGGGCCTTATCATTGCCAAAATTGCACAAGGAACTGTCCAACTGTCCACTATTCAGAGCTTGTGCTTGCTGGCATTTGCTAATTTTGTCGGTCAGTATACCCCTCCAGAGTCTCCGAACAGAACTGACCTCGTCTAGCGAAAGACACGCATCTCGCATGGCTACACATCAGCCTTGCAACGAGCCTATCCAGGTGTGCCGGTCTCGACGTCGAGTCGAATCGGGGCGAGTGCACATCGACTGCGGAGGCAAGACGAAGAGTCTTCTGGAGCATCCATCTGCTCAACCAGATCTACGGCCAGCGGGGCATGATGCTGAATATGCTGGAGGACATCCACAATCCCAAATACGTTGGTGCCTGCAGAGATCTTCAGCAAGAAATGGGCATGACGCCTCCCCTGACACCGCAGGAGGAATCCTTCGACAACGTGCGAACCCAGAATGATGGGATCTGGACCTACATGGTCCAGCTGGCCACTCTGTGGCGCGAGGTTCGCAATTACGTCTCGTATTGCGCAGACGGCAGCACCAAGCCGCCATGGTCGCCAGACTCGGGCTACACGGTCATTGGCGCTCACCTGATGAACCTCGAGACGAAATTTCCCACCTTCCACCGATACGATGCGGTGCGATTCTGGGACCGGTCGAGCGAGGAATTGCAGCGCAATCGTGATTACTGGAGCCCGTGGCTGTATCTCCAATTTACGTACCACGCTGTGCACAGCATGCTCAACCACCCGTTTCTGTACTCGTCGCGGCCGCAGCAGTCAGCCCAACTGGCGGTGCCGAACACTTTCTGGAAGACGTCCTCGGAGCTGGCTCTGATCCACACCACCTGGACTGTTCGACTGATCGACATGGTGTCGGAGAAGGACTATCGGGTCACGGACCCTTTTCTTGGGCACTGTGCGGCCATTGCCGCAACGATCCATCTCTACTACTGCCGCGCGGCCGACAGCCGCGTTCGAGAGACGGCGCAAAACAAGCTGGCCAAGTGCATGAAATTTCTGGGGGAACTTGCGGCTGTGTGGCCGGTGTGCCAGCTGATTGTAAGCACTGCCATCACTGATGGGTCCCCATTCTGGCCGGGCCATTGAAAGGCTAACATAGATCAGTATGAAAGACTGGACAAACTGGTCCAGTCCGCTCTTTCGTCTAATCCACAACTCCCCGGCGAGCCGGAATCCGCGCCGAGGACGGTGTCGATCAACACGGCCTTGATGTGGGACATTCTCGACTACACCTGCCCGAATGCTTCGGCGCGTAAGCCGGGTCGAGGCCTGTTTCACCCATCGCTGTGTCCAGAACCCGACCCCGAAGAGGACGACGCCGAGGACCACACGGTCGAGACGCAGATCTTCCACCATCCGACAACAGAGGTGGACACGTCGAATGGTGGACAGGAGCTGCCGCCGTTTTCTGACCGTCGAACTCGAACTCGAACCCGCGATGCCCGGGGACGGGGACACTCGGAGCCAGTAACAGCGGTGGCAGCAGCAGCTATCGAGGACAGACAGCCGCAACAACATCCAGAGACAGCAACTTGGCCAGGGCCCGGGATTATGGGCAACTGTTCCTTCATGGACGTCACGCATGACCCGTTCTTCCAATTTCAGGACCAGGGCAGCCCGTATCTGGGATTGTGGGGGATTGGGAATTTATAATAATAATGATAATCTATTTACATACGTACATATATTCCCCAATCATTAGATAGTAATTTAGATTACAAACCACTAATTACCTACTCCTGTGACGCTCTGCTTTGCGCCCCTCCACAGCTGGATCAAGGGACCATTCTCGCCATTGGCGGGGTCCTGCGAGGGCATCTCGACGGACTGAATCTCTTTTGCAAGGCTGCTGTCGGGATCGATGGGATCTTTGCCAAGTTCATTCCGCCAGTGGGGAGCGCCCTACATAAACAACGACTTTAGTATTTTTCATGTGTAGCAAATAATAATAACAAATAATATCTAGTGGTGAAGTCTGCAAATATTGCACTGTTATCCCCTTTCTTCTTTCTTTGGGTCATTTTGAGAAAGTGAGAGAGAACACAAAGGGGGAAAACCTTAGGATAAACCCCAATATATCGATAGTCCTGACTGCTCTGCAGACAGCAATGGGCCGTCCCCGCCGGAAGGACGATCACATCTCCTGCTGAGACGTCCAGTTCGAGTCCGCCGGTTGTGTCGTTTTGGCCGCAGCCGAGGAGAAGGGTTGATTCGCCTTGAAAGATGCCTATAACGATCAGATCAGTTCATCAGTGACAATGCATCGCAGAGCACGACAGGGCTGCCAAACAACTGACCATAACATTCATGGGTATTAGGATGAAAGTGCCGAACAGGGATATGCCCCCAGACACCCTTCTTCACCCACTCGTTGGCCTCGAGGAAGCTGGTCGTCTTCTCCTCCGACAGCGGCAGCGGCAGGACGTCGCGGTAGATCAGGACTGGGAGAGGGCTGTTCAGGGCGTGCTTGTTGGGGGGGATGAAGTGCTGTTCTGGTGTGAAGACCATTCTTTTCGTTTCTCTCCGGTTGTTCTGTGTCAGAAGTAAGCAAGTAGATTAGTAAGTAGTAAGTAGGAAGGAGGAAAGAGTAGCAGATGCAGATAGATCGTATAGCTTAGCTGAGGTAGTCGGTAGTAGACATGGATCTGGAGAATATACAGTCAGTTACCTAGGTAAGAAATGCAATCCGCGGGGTTCCAAAGGAAGGAACTATCGGGGTATCGGGCCGTCCCCGATCACTGGACAGCAGATAGGCCGGCGGATTAGGTAGATCAGGTAGCAATCCATGGATGGCGTTAAATTAATAATTAATTAGCGGGGTACAGTAGGAACGTCATCCCACGTATGCTCTCTTATCTTATCACGCATTTTCCGTTTCAAATTAAACGCACTGGGAACACCACACAACTCCCCTCCTGTGAGGATTGTGGTTGTGAACAGCTTCGGTGTGCATGAAATAGGATACTGTCAAGGTCCAAGGCGAGATTCCGAAGATAGTCCGGTTATTGATTTGTAGTCCAGCAGATTCATATCTGCTGATTCCACCATGGTGCAGTCTTCTGGCAATAATGATACCAGTGTCGGCGACAACTCCCAGACCACCAACAGAGACAGCAGCAACTCTACAAGACAATTTCTCGATCTGTCATCTCTCTCTCCCTCCACACAGGCCGTCCACGCCGATGATCCACTAAACGTCGTCGACGATGTCGCCCCTCCGATCCACGTCACCACCACGTTCCGCTACCCTCGAGACCCGGACCGACTGCGTCCGTACCATGAACGGTCCTATCCCATTCTCGAGCCCACGGAGCACTGCTACTCGCGCCAGTCCAGTCACGGCATGTCACGGCTGGAGGCCGTCCTGTCGACTCTGCTGAAGAACCCCTGCGTGACATACTCGTCTGGTCTCGCCGCGTTTCATGCCTTACTCACCCTGCTCAACCCCAAAAAGGTCTCAATCGGAGCCGGATACCACGGCTGCCATGGCACCTTACGGCTCCATCAGAGAATGACAGGTTGCAAGATCCTCCCGCTGGACTGTGATCTCAACGAGCTGGGGGAAGGCGACTTAATTCACTTGGAGACCCCCGTCAACCCGACCGGCCGCGCATTCAATATCCAATACTACGCTGATCGCGCACACTCTAGAGGTGCCTATCTGAGCGTGGACTCGACGTTCGCACCGCCTCCCCTGCAGGATCCCTTTCAGCATGGAGCCGATATCGTGATGCATTCGGGCACCAAGTATATCGGCGGCCATTCGGACCTCCTGTGCGGTATTCTCGCGGTGAAGCGGACCGAGTGGCTGCCAAAGCTGCTCGAGGACCGCCTGTTCCTGGGCTCAGTCATGGGTGGTCTGGAAAGCTGGCTGGGAGTGAGGAGCCTCCGGACGCTGGAATTACGGGTGCTCCGGCAGAGCGAGTCCGCGCGACGCATCGTGGCCGCATTGGATGAGGCCCTGACCCGGAAAGAAAATTCGAGTCTTCCTCCCGCGGACGCGGAAATCATCAGGGCCGTGGTCAAGGAGGTGCACCACGCCAGTCTGCAGACGGAAGATTGCCAAACGTGGCTGAAGCGGCAGATGCCCAACGGCTACGGACCGGTGTTCTCCATCGTCCTCCACACCCCCGCGCTGGCGAGGCAGCTACCGAGCAAGCTGCGTCTATTCCACCACGCGACCAGTCTGGGCGGAGTTGAAAGCTTGATCGAATGGCGGACCATGACGGACGCGACCGTGGATCCGGATCTGTTGCGCATCAGCATCGGCGTGGAGGACGCGAAGGACCTTCTGGACGACCTGATTCAGGGATTCAGAGCTGTGAACAGTCAACAATAGTCGCTAGATTAGACTCCGACCACGTGGTGAGTTTTCCGTCCACGTGATCGGAGAACAGCGGGATGTGTCCGATGATAAATAGTTTACGTGAGAGCTTGCCTAGCTATAGATTTATTTGTTTATTTACTCCTTACATGATATATCAATTGATTTTCTTCGAAGGGGATGAGAATATCCTTTGCAACAAAGACCTTTTCTACCTGATAGATCGACCATCGAGAAATAATGAACTCATCACATGATCTTTTCCCCTTTTGACTCAAGATTAAAAAAAATAAAGAAATAAAGACAAAACGAAAACCAAAAAGGGAAATTGCACATATACCGGCGTAAGAATTGTGTTGCGCACCAATTCTCCTTGCACTGGTGTTTCTACATGTATGTACATTACTTTGCTACCCTATTCGGTCACGATTTATATCCTTCACCTGAAATTCGCATCTATTAGTTACAGGAAGTTATTATTTTTGGGGGGGCAATTTCATCTCGTCAGGCATGTTTTCAATACGCGAAATAAAATACGATGCCGAACGTTGATTGCAGAAGAAATAAGGTGGAAAAAAGAAAGAAAGAAAGAAAGAAAAATGACCGTATAATTAGAAGTAAAGTCTCCTTTGGGAGATTATGGGTTAGAGTAGTCTGCGAGTTCCATGAAACGAAAACAAGTGATCCGAGACAAAAGAAGGGGATGGGAAATCTGGCTGGATTCTCATAATTGTGATTTTCTCTAGTTCTAGTTCTTGGTCGAAATAGGATCGTCTTCATCGTTGACGTTTATATTTATGTCTGCTTCGTTGAGCAGTCTCTGGTTTGTTCGTTTGTTTCTGATCATGAGAAAACCAGTGCATAAGCGATATGAGTCTGTGCCCATAATAGATATAATAAAGTTGTTCCAAGGTTAGTTGTCTGTCTATCTCTCTGTCGCAGCGATATTATTAGCAATCTCCTCTTAATACCCTGCTGGCCTCTTATCAGGTACTTTTATTAGTAAGTAATTCTACAGTATCATGCCCCTTTTTTTTTCATATAGGCAATGAGTTCTTTATTGCCAGGCATCTAGGTAGTAATCATCATTAGCATATGAGACTAAGAAAATTTAGGAAGGAGCAAATAATATTACTTTCTCTCTATACTCTTGCTTGGAATTCTTATTAGATGGGTTTTGTTTCATTTCGTTTCATTTGACTGAGCTGTGACAATGCTGGTAAAGAGAGAAGAAGGGGGAGGGGGAAAAAAGAAGCGGATATGATATGATGCAAGTCAGCCAGTCTTTGGTGCAATATAAGATACACCTTGTAAAAGAAGACATAGAGGATTTAGGTTTAAAACAAAAATCGTATAGAAAGAAAAGAAAAAGCCAAAACAAAAGGGATAACTTTGACTTCTCAACACTTAAATCAAAATAATGAAATTGTTCATCTTCCGGGAAATCAAGAATGAGAGAGATATCCAGCACTTCATCAAATTCCCAATCGGTAGTCATTTCAACAAGATTCAAAAGTCAAAGCATGGCTAAGTCTCATTGGACCCAGCTGAAGTAGACGAGGAATCCCCACCCCGAATGGCGCCATTCTCAAGTAATAGCTGTATAATGTCGTCCTTTCCTCTTGCCTCGGCGGCTCCCAATGCAGTCCTGTAATCACCAACTGGTAGTAGTTTCGCATTGACATCTGCTCCAGCTTCTAATAGTAGCTGGATGGCCTCTCTTTTTCCTGACAATGCTGTTGCTGCTAGGGCGCTGCCATATTTTCCACTGCTGAGCTGTTGATTCACATCTGCCTGTGCTTTTAGTAGCAGCTGGATGACTTCTTTATTTCCTCCCACTGCTGCTGCTGCTGCAAGGGCACTGCCATAGTCACTACCAGTCAGTGTCTGGTTGACATCTGCTCCAAGAGTGAGCAACCCATGTATAAGCTGAGCATTCCCACTCATGATAGCAAGGACCAATAATGAATTGCCCTCAGCATTGACTTGTTCAGGGTTTATGCTTGCAGATTGCCACCACTTTGAAAGAATGTGGTAAAGACCAAATTTGCATATTACCAACAAAGGATTGGAGCAAGGTTTCAGTTGACTGGGATTAGACCGAAAAGAGGCTCTGCCTCGGTAGAATTCATACCAGTGCATATAGGCAGGACTGCTCTTATCCATAGAGCCAAGAAACTTCTCAACAAGCCCAGACAGCTGACTATCATTGGCATTGTCACCGTGACTCATTATGTGCTCAGGCCAGTATATTAATGCGTATAGTATGAGTTTCCCAATTGGACCGGAAGGATTAGTATCTCTTTCTGGGCTCTCTTTCTCGTAGAACCCTTTCCAATTGCCAGGATCGTTTAGTAATGACAAGCAGACCTTTGCAATGTTGGCATGGCATTCTTCAATGGCCCAATGATTTACATCCACCAGGTCATGCTACAGGGTTTTAAATTCATTCATCAGTCTTCTTCCGTGGAACAAGATCCCGCATAAAAATCCAAGGTCCACCATCCAAGCGGTATAAAGAATATAGTCGAGCCCCGGCCGCGCCTCCTCAAGACAGAAGACCATCACCGCCAGAGTACCATTCGCAGCAGCCATCCCGAAGAGAACAGCATCATGCATCAAGACCTTGGAAACGGTACGCAGAGCGGAGAGAAACATCATAAGGCCAAAAGTCCAGGTCACGGTGATAAACACGCTTAGGATAGCAGATAGGATCTCTTCTGATTCATTTTTTTTTCCGATTCTGCTAAATTGTTTTGCTTTGGGGTTAGGGTCATTTGTCCCCTGCAGAATTAGCAGCTCGTAGATGGCATGAATGGTCCGGTTCATGTCGGAGGTCATTTCGGATATTCTGCTGACGCTTTGTAGAATCTCATTTAGATCTAGCGGCAAACTGTTGCTTGCTGCTGCTCCTGACTCTACCAGAAGCGGTGTATTATTATTCTCATGGACCTTGGCCACCACTCCTCTAAATTTCATCGAGTGGAGACAGAGGGTTGCAAAGACCATGAGGCCGATGCCGATTAGAGCCTGTCGGCATGGTGTTTCTGTCGGTGATTGTAATTGCCTGGATGGTCGTGGTTTTTCTTCAGTCATTCTCTTCTCGCCTCGTTCAAGAGAATCTTGGAGAGAAGAAGATAATTGAGTATGTAGCTTGGCGTGGATCGTTCCAAGGCAAATAAATGTTCTGGCCGCAGACAAAGGTCGACCCATTTGCGGGAATAAATCATGCTAACTCCGTATGCTGCAGTTGGCCACTATTAACTATTCTAGCTCATGACTCACCGTTCCTGTGCGAATAAATTGATCCGATTAATCGAGCTAGATTAGGTTGCAGCACACGTAACCCCTGCCGATGTGACCGACTAGCATCTGCAAGCCAAATCACGTAAATCGCCAATAACAGGTCTTTCCTTTCCTTTCCTTTCCCTTTTCGGTTCTTTTCTTTATATTGACGTGGTATTCTGTAGTATCCATGACTGTACGGAGTAAGCTCGACCGTTCTTTCTTCTATCTGCCAACTAATCCAAGTTATACATGGCTGATTATTTATTCACTGACACAAAATACCCGCGAAAGACTCGAGATATAAACTCAATTGATTCATTACTATTAAGGAGAGTACATGGCTAATTGACAGGAAGGATTTACGATTAAGGCCAAGGTATAAGGTATACTATCTTATTGTCCCCCGTAGGAAATGCCTCATCAAGGCTGTCTAGATCCCGGCACATTCGTTCTCGGGAGCTTTCCAAGCAGGTTCTTTTATTGGTTACCTATGCCAGGAGAGCTCTTAAGCCATCTGAGCTCCAATGCGCTCTTACAATAGAAATCAATGAGTCTGATTTCGACGAAGAGAATATTCCCGACATCGAAGATATACTTTCTGTGTGCGCTGGCTTGGTGACGGTCGATAAGGATAGCGATGTCATCCGATTGGTCCACTATACGGCTCAAAAGTACTTTGAACGGACTGCAAAGGAGACTTTGCGTCCCCATGCGCAGAGAGATATTGCATTATACTGTCTTGCTTATATATGTCTTTGGCTCGATCAGATGACAAGTGGGATCCGTTTTATGCATACGCGGCATACTATTGAACACATCATACTCTTGCCGTGACAGAAGAAATTCACCAATTACTGCTGGAATTTCTCGAGAGCGACGGTACTCCCTTGTCCTCGTCGTGCCCTAGATAGTCAGGGGCAGCTTCTAGGGACGCAGACTGCTACACTCGTGATATCCACCCAATACTCTGGCAAGCAACAGGCGTACACGTCGCGGCGTATCTGGGACAATTGGAGACACTGGCTGTCCTACTTGAGAAGGGATACGATGCCGACTCCAAGATCGCTTATGGTCAGACGCCGCTCTGTTTAGCTGCGGCGAGGGGCCAATTGTCAAGCTATTGCTTGCCACAAAAGGCGTCGATCCGGACTCTAAGGATCTACATGGATCGACTCCGTTATTCCGCGCACTTGCACATCAACGTTATAGGGTTGTGAGGCAGCTGCTTACTACCGACAAAGTCAATCCGAACCTCAAACATAACTATGGATGGACACCACTAAGGCATGCAGTGGCTTTTGGTAATGAGACCATGGTCAAGTTTCTGCTGGCTTCAGATCAGGTAAGCCCAAATCTTAAGGATGGAATTGGACAGACACCACTACAGTATGCAGTGGATTCTGGCAATGAGGCCATGGTTAAGTTGCTGCTTGCTTCAGATCAAATGGACCCAAATCTTGGGACCAAATCTGGACTATCACCACTACATTTGGCAGTGGCTTTTGATGAGGAGGCCATTGTCGAGTTGCTACTTGCTTCAGATCGAGTCGACCAAAATCCCAAGACTGAAGATGGACAGACACTGCTGGAATGGGCCATGGCCAATGGCTGTGAGACGATGGTGCCATTGCTCAAGAATGCTGCATAGCTGAAGTCTTAAGGACAAGTCTCAGAGATATAGGCCTTTCATTCTATTCGATACGCATCTCATTCGTTATTGTTCAAGGGTTCGGAGGCTAGCGTCTAATTTGTTCGGAAGCTGAGCAATTCGGAGAACTATATCTTGGTTCAAAAAGGACACAGTTGTCTGATCTGATAAGATCATTGAATAGGAGGATGTTGGAGAAGATATATATATATATATATATATATATATATGCGATTTGGCTCAGAAGGATCAACAACAACAACACATAAATCCAACTAACTATCAGCTATATAAAAGCACTCAACTCGATCAGAAGAATGCCTCGATCAGGATGTGGGAGAGGTTTGACCAGATTTTGTACAAACCAAGCAGGAGTCCTCTGTTCAAGTCGATGGGAAAATCTTATCCATTGCCGGCGCCCCTTCTATATAAAAGAATTCTTTGATTCATTCTTTCTTTATTTTCACCGGGAGCCAGATCGACCACCGAGCGCCGATTGTCACAGAATATAAGTGAGATGAGAAGTGCAGAAACCGAACATATCTATTTATTTGTACTGTGCAAGCCTTAAAGGCTTCGCTCGACCGGTGTGAACTTTTGAAGAGAAAATGCCTGTTCTATGCCACCTACTTCTTTCCAGGTGGGCTCCCTGCTCATATACCTTACAATATTTTTCTTCACTAGATTTTTTTTTTCTGTGTTTGGTAGTCTTTATTATTTACTTGCCTGGTGGGATCCCTCAAATAAATCACTGCGGATAGAGATATCAACTACCTCTGTAGATGTGCCATTTCAGAAATATATATATATATAACTAATGGGATGCTGTCATTAGCAATGTAGAAAGTGGACATCTCTCTGACAGCTGCTAATTAATCCATCCTTGCAAGGGTAAAGAATTGAACTTGGCAGAGAGTTCTCTCTATCTCTCTCTCTCTTTTTTTTAAGTTAAAAAAGGGGAAAACCTGCGCTCGCCTACTAGGTACGCATTCAGCAAACAGGAACGGCTAATTAAAAGAATTGGAAAACGACTGGGGGAACAGGGGGCAAGGTGATGTGAAGAGGATGAAGATTACTTCTAAAGGCAGTCGAGGGCTTAGGAAAGGGCTTAGCCAGAGTCTTCAAGATGTCTTTAACGAGGCTCCTGTTCCAAAATATAAAATGTCCATCTTCGGTGTAGCAAAGCAGCGACCTAAGACTGGACATGTAGGACCTCGACGGCAGCACGGTCAGTTAAATTAAAGCTAGATAGTAAATTATCGAAATAATATCTGCAGACTGGCCGCAAGGAAGCGTCGAGACCTGAGATCGTTGGACTGAACATATGCATTTCCCGTTTCGGTATGTATATGCGAAGGTTGCTTACTGATGCATATGAAGTCATGTGCCCCGCAGCGGTTCGGGCCGGGTACAGGCAGGCATCCTTGGAACGGGCCCAACCTACAAAAGACAAGATCCTTCATAATTCGTTAGATGAAACGATGAGTGCGACGAGTTCCCAGACCCCAATTCATCAGGCTGGTACGGACTAAGGCTGGCATGGCGTCGTCAAACCGGATGACGAATTCCCTCCCGAGAAGGGCAGATATCATCTATACATGGGTACGAAATTACCAGTCATCCCGATGGCATCGTTACAATTATCACATGTCTGAAATCTGACACCCCTCAGACCTATTCTGACCCTTTGCCCACCGTGTTAACATCGTCCGCCACTTGAAAGGCCTGACGGGCATCATCGACGTCTCCGTCGTGTGTCCGTATCCCAAGGGCGATGCGAAGGGTTGGCCCGGATGGAGGTTCCCCAGGTCCGACGACGAATACCCGAATGCGACGGTGGATAAACTTTTTGGGAGCGAGTACTTGCACGAGGTCTATTTCAGGGCTGATAAGGAGTACAAGGGGCGGTATTCTGTGCCGTTGCTATGGGACAAGAATACGGCTGTGAATAACGTGGGCTTTCTTGCTTGCTTTTACTGGAAGGAGGCGGCAATGAATAAATACTGATATATCTGTCTCTGTCGTAGGAAAGCGCGGAGCTCCTCCAATAGCTTCCCACGGCGTTTAATTCCTTGATTCCGCCAGACCTGGCGAAGATCGATCCGTACCCGACGCATCTCCGTCCTCAAATCGATCGCATCACAGAATGGATGCAACGAGACTTGAACATAGGGGTATACAAGGCAGGCTTTGCCACTTCGCAAGAGGAGTACGACAAGAACGTGATTCCGGTCTTCGGCTCATTGAATAAGCTGGAAGAGCTGGTGGCTGAGAACGGCGGATCGTTTCTTCTGGGGAAAGGAGATGACCGAGTTAGATGTCCGGCTGTATGCGCCCCTGATCCGGTTCGATGCTGTCTATGTCCAGCATTTCAAGTGCAATTTGGGCACTGTCAGGCATGATTATCCGGTGCTGAATAACTGGCTGAAGAATATCTATTGGAATTTGCTGGCGTGTAGGGGGATGACGGATTTTAAGCACATTCAAGAGAATGTGAGTGTCCTTTTTTTTTCTTAAAAAAATTACACCCTGCAATCTCGATGGAAATTGGTCGTTGATTATTGTGGCAGTACACCAAGAGTCATTATGACATCAATCCCAAAGCTATTACGCCAATGGGCCCTTTCCCGGATGTGGAAGAGGGAGTGGAGACGGATATCAGGAAGCTGCGAGTAGGTGGGGTCAAGCTCGCAGCAGTGGTCGAGTACTCCAAGTCTCTTTCTCTCTGTAGACATTTGCTGGACCCTTCGTCGGTTCTCTGTCTGGCAAAAAGTTCGAGTGCCTCAGTGAAATTTACAGGGGTGAGGGATTTGTTTCGTGATAACTTCTGGAAGGTTGAATTGGAGGATGGGGGAGGATAGGACAGATTATTGTCTCATATATATATATAGTGAGTATAGTACGGAGTATGGAGAGTACGGCAGAGAGATGGTTAAGGCTACGTACTCCGCACATTATCACAAGCTAAAAGAAAGCGCTGACCCTGCACTCCCACCGGAGTGACAGGCTGACAGCTACATAGTGATTTTTTTTTACAGACAGATATCCTCCTATTTCTTGGTACCTTAGGCTTATGCCCATCGCCTGAGACGCTGCAAAGGTCTCACCTACGGTCTACCTGCAGGACGCCGGCGATCAGAAGTCATGAGAACTTTAATTTGGGCATAAATGAGCAGTCAGGTCTGTATGAGATCTATCTTGATCTTGAGAGAGCACTTGTGCAAACGAATACTACAGTATCTGATTCATTTCAGGGGCTGGCCTTAGTCATTGCCAGCAAACCTAAATTCCCTACTGGCTGACTAAGCACCTAGGATCCAAGGCAAGCCACTGGGTGCACTGATCGATAAGAGATAGGGAATTAGTGATTAATTACCTAAGTGACTTATGTACAGTCACTGGCCTTGTACAGAGAGAGTACTCCGTAATTTGCTTTCTAGACTATGATCTAGGACACAATACTCCATACTGCGATATTTCTTTCATCCTCTCCGACAGCTGGATTTCATCAATAAAGACTCTGCGCGAGGATTCTTGGCGCATAAAGTTGTGGTTTAAAGATGATAAAAAAAACAGGGGCAGCAGAATCTTACTTGGCCTCCTCCTGCCGAGATCTGCCCCTTGCAGTTGGTTGGTGCATCACTGCCGCCGGACGCGTGTTTGGCCGCTCCACCAACCCACGTTCCTGACCAAGCAGAATCCAGGCCATTCCTGTGATTAATCAATTAATTTCACTGAACCTTGACGATCCAAATAAGAAGAATTGATTAACGCCAACCAGGAGAAAGAGAGGAGGGAAGAAAAAGGGGTTTCTGCTCGTTGGGGGATTCTCGAAAAGTTCTTCAAGTTTCCAAAGTTTTTAGCAGGGACGATCAAACGGCTTGTTCAGTCTCTAATGCCCGGTAGAGGGGTTTAGCCAGAAGTTAGAATGTGCAGCGCGCCACTGTCCGTCGCTTGGGCGGCTGCAAGCGCCCTCGCGCATGCCTTAGTCCAGTGCACCAAGGTAATCGATAAAGAAGGATCGTGGTCGATCAGAGGATCCGTCATGGGTCTCAGGACGGGTTACCCGTTCTAGTATGGTTGCAATAGTTAACTGTTCCTTTGTGAGTGGTTTTCTGTGCTGGTCCTTATCCTCGAAGAAAGATTCGCATCCAAGAATGACTACGGAGTAGAGACAAAACTCGTTCAACACAGCTTGTGATTTTCTGACTTGAAAGATAAAAGTTTAGAACAGAACGACACGGTCTGGCCCTGCTGCACGAACCCCGGAGAATTGGAAGAAGGTAGAAACACCTCATGCGCGGACTGCGGAGAAACGTCATGGTCCGCCTTCCAAGTTCCCCGACATTCCACTGCGTACGATCCCTGGAATTGACTGGAACTTGACTACTCATGAGAATCATTCTTCAAGGTCGCGTTTGTTTCCTTCATGCCTGACTCAGACATTGGAGCGCCTCCCAGTACACTGTATCTACAGGCTACAATAATAATAGGCAAAAAGGGAGAGAACGTCCGAAATTCCTCATACAATGCGGAGATTCCGGAGAGTCTGAAGACTGATGACTTGGACACTTGTCCTAACTGTCAACAAGGCATTGGCGGTGACTGTCGATGATTGCTGTCAGCGCCAAGCTTCTTTAGCTTGGTGATTGTCAGCTCCCTAAATGGACGATCAAACGTCCTAGACGGAGATCTCAGAGCTTCTTCGGTACTTGTCAAAAAAAGTATTAATGTTGGCACTGTCAGCACAATGTGTACGGAGTATGGAGTACTCTGCACAGATGATATCATATCCCTCTTGATGGTTAAGAGTGGCGACTCCGGAGGAATAAATAAAGAATAATTCAACCGAAGCTGGAGGAGAGGCGTGAAGCCTCGAGGCTTGGCGTTGTCCGATCTGGCAGCCGAGCGGCTAAGCCTCACTGGAACCCCCTGTCGCTCCGTCCCACCACCACCCATGGATGGCCGATCAGGTGCAACTAATCCCTAGCGGAACATGTTATGGGAGGTTATGGGATGTTATGGGATTGCCGGTGTGTCAAATCCTGGTCCTGCCCCGCCGTCCAATTACGGCTCGTCTTCCTGGATGGCCCTGATGGCCCTGTATTGTGGATGTCGCGATCCACTGTCGTCACCATCACCCACTCTCCATTCCGCATCTCCTCACGGCAGCAACCGGATTCCTCGTGCTGGGCCAGCATGGACGCGTTTCCACGGCTGCCAAGTTGTCAACATTCTGGCTTTCGCAGGTTCCTGCTGTTTCCTCAGGTCGCGTGTGTCACTTGTGACGAGTGCTCTGCTGTGTGCCCTGGCAAGCTCAACGGTGCTCCAGTTACTATCTATACTAACCATTAAGAACTTTACCCGTCAGACTGCCGGTTCCAGTCCAGGGTTCAGGAACGCCCGGCGTCTGGCTCTCCTTGACCTTGACCCTTGCCCGTTGTTAGTCCACACACGGACCTACCTGGCACCTGCATGCCACCAACTGCACCAGTGCCACCCAGCATTCTCTCCCCTTAGCTCTCTTTTTTTTCTCCGCAGGCTGCTTGATATTATTATTCCTATTATTGCCAGTGGCTGTCATTAGTTGTCATTGTTTTGATTATTTTGCAGGCTTTGCGGGAAGAGGGACGAAGTCACCAACCCCCCAATCTCCTCCTCCTCCCACGCTACCTAACAAACCATTCAGTGATCCTCCTATTCGCCCACGCCTGTTTAGGGACAATCTACCAGATCTCCGGTGGATCTTGTCCTGTCCGTTCGCTGCCACCCTGTTCGCTCACCTAGTCAGTCTTTACCTCGAACCTGCCTTTCGTTACGATATTTTTTGTCTTTGAGTAGTGGTGTGATTTGCGCCAGCAGGTGGTCTGGTCCAAGAGATCTCGGGTCTTCAGTCTGCTGTCGAAAGTTTCTTCTCTGGGAGCTGGTAATCACGCGAGAAAGGGGATGGTTGGGAATATCGTCGACAGCAGCGTCTTCTCGATTCGGACAGTTCTGGAAATCTGCCTTGCCTCGACGATTACATGTGCCGGAAACCTGCAAAGCCAATTCGCGTGAGATCACGAATTCGCCGTTTTTGCTAGAGACAGCGCTTTTTTGTCCTAGGCTTCCAGGCGGAGAGGGACACGAGACAAAGAACAATTCAGGCCTCCCCTTCCGGATTCCTTCCACCCCATACAGCGTACAGCTCGACTGTTCTCATATCGCTGCGGCACGGGCCCCGTCTCGCGCTCGAGACGGTCCGATTCCATCTCCCTTTAGAAGATGTCCGAGAACGCGAGTCCTCCGCAGTCCTTTCGAAGCACACCTCACATCCGGCTGAACTCTGGCCGCCACGAGCCCAATGTGGACATGGAGGATGGGCCCGAAGGACCCAATAGCCCCAATAGCCCAAGATCACAATCGCCTTCCTCTCGTTCACTGGTTCCTCCCAGTCCGGTATCGCCATCCCTGGCACCAGGCACCAACACCCTCATCTCTCCATCGTCCGAACTCCTGATCCCTCCACCGCACAACTACCGTCCACGAGACTCGACCGCGAGCGGGGGCTCGGGGAGCGAGCCCCCTCTCTCCCCCGCGCAGTCTGCGTACTCGTCGAGACGGACCAGCTGGAGCTCCGAAGTGGGAAGCAGAGACAGCCGCGCGTATCCATATGACCCCTTTTCTGACTCCAGATCGCCGTCGAGGGCGGGGAGCGACGACGACTATGTCAATACGCAGACGGTGTCGGAGAAGTACAACATTACGCCTTCGGAAGGGCTATTACTATTCCCAGAGGATGTGGAAAAGGACGATTATCTCCACAATCCCGATCCAAATGACAAAGATCGGGACTGCGATATCTGCAATGGGAGAGGCTTCGTCAACGTCGGCGGCCTTGCTCTCTTGACACTTGGTTTAATAGCGCTCTTTATCGCCTACCCTGTTGTGTATGGATCTTGTGCCCCTTTGTTCTGGACGAGGTTTGCCTATCAGCCATGGACCAGTTTCCAGCTAACGAAGCTCGTTCTTCTCTTCCTTGCAGGCTTTTTGTGCGCAAACTCACTGAGCAGCCGGAGCCGACATATTCGATATGTGAGGGAGATCCCTTGTGTCTGGATACCGGAAACGTTCCGTTGCTCAAGAATATACGTACCGGTCTCATTGATCCTGATACGCCGGACTCGGTGAAGACCATCACGGCCACCGGTGGGAAACAATGGCAGCTGGTGGTGAGTACTGCCACGAGGATTTTCATGCAGGTATTAGTACTCACGCCTCACCTAGTTTTCGGATGAGTTCAACACAGACGGACGGACGTTTTATGATGGGGACGACCCCTTTTTTCAGGCAGTGGACCTCTGGTATGGTGTGACAGAAGACCTGGAGGTTTGTGAGCCCCGTTGTGGATGTAGAAGTTAGTTCCCCGGCTGATCTCTTCGGTTTCTAGTGGTATGATCCTGATGCGATTACGACGAACAATGGAGTCCTGGAGATTCGATTCGATGCCTTTCAAAACCACAATCTGAACTATCGTTCCGGCATGTTGCAAAGCTGGAACAAGCTCTGCTTCAAGGGCGGCCGCCTGGAGGCTAGTATATCCCTTCCTGGACGTGGTGATACGTCAGGTTTCTGGCCCGGCTTTTGGGCCATGGGCAACTTGGGCCGGCCTGGCTATGCGGCGACGACCGACGGAATGTGGCCGTATAGTTACGACGACGTGTGCGATGCTGGCATCACCGCCAACCAGAGCTCCACCGATGGAATCAGCTACCTTCCTGGCATGCGTCTGCCGGCCTGTACGTGTCCAGGTGCCGATCACCCGACTCCCGGCAAATCGCGGACTGCTCCGGAAATCGACGTAATCGAAGCCAGTGTCACGGTCCTGGACGAGAAGAAACAATATCGCATCGGAGACGTCTCCCAGAGTTTGCAGATTGCTCCGTTTGACATCTGGTACATGCCGGACTATGGTGAGTGCAAAGAAAACGCTCTCTGTGTATAGCATTTCTTGTTGACTCTTTCCTGTTTTGCCAGACTTTACCGCCGTATATGATCCTAGGATCTCCCAGATCAACACGTACCGAGGAGGTCCTTACCAACAGGTCGCGTCCGGCCTAACAAACTTGAACAATGACTGGTACGACGGAAACGCGTATCAGGTGTATGCTTTTGAATATACGCCCGGAGCAGACGGGAACGTGACTTGGTTTGTTGGTGCTGAGAAGACGTGGACGATCGACGGCCGGGCCATTGGCCCCAACGGCAATGTCGGCCAGCGGGTGATCCCTGTGGAGCCCATGTCCATCATCGTGAACTTTGGAATATCCAACAGCTTCTCTTTCATCAACTGGACCGGCATTGCGGACCTGCTCCCAGCCAAGATGCGCGTGGACTACATACGGATCTATCAGGATCCGGACAACGTCACCATCACCTGCGACCCTGAAGGCTACGAGACCACCGAGTATATCAAAAATCATCCAGAGCCGTATAACAATGTCAATTTAACCCACTGGTATGTTTCCCTATTCTGGTGGCCAGGACGAGGCTAATTTCTTCTAGGTCTGAAGCCTATGATTGGCCAAAAAATTCTTTTGTCCATGGATGTTGATGTCGATGATGATGTGCATGTATCCTCGACTTTCTTCTTTTTCCCTGGCCTTGTTATAATACCCTAATCTCTCGCGGCTCGTTTCTTAGTTGGGTGTATGGAAAAGATACTGTTAGAATAGACCCGGCCTGGTTGTATCATCTTCCCGTTTTGACCTTTTCTTTTGCTTTCGTTCGTTGGTCTGGTGGCCTTCTTTTTCTTTGCTGGGCGCCGTTTTGATCTTTACGAATTTGTTCCAGCGGCATCATGTTATGGAGTTGGGGGAGTTTCTTTTTTGTTTCTCATTTTGTGTATACATATGCGCCGCAGTGGCTGGCAGCTCTTGAGATTGAGATTCGACGATTTATTTACATTTACTTTTGATGTTTGTTTGGGAACT
Source organism: Rasamsonia byssochlamydoides (assembly GCF_041956645.1). Lineage (NCBI taxonomy): Eukaryota > Fungi > Ascomycota > Eurotiomycetes > Eurotiales > Trichocomaceae > Rasamsonia > Rasamsonia byssochlamydoides. Next base: position 3,007 of record NW_027192437.1, on the reverse strand, counting down.
GCCAAGTTGCCACGTTTCTTTCGTTTCTTTCTCTTCTAGTGCTGTTACATCAGCTCGTCTCGTCTTCTGTACGGCTGTTGTTGCACTCGCTTTTTATTACTATTCTGGGTTGTGTCACTAGCACGCCGAACAACGAGAGTTGTTTTGTTTTGTTTTTCAGGATAGCTCTATTCCCCTTGGAATGGATTTGAATGTAGTATCAAATAAAGACTTTAATCATGATAAAGTGGAAAATGTCAGTGTGTATATTCTTGCTGTCTGCATCATAAAGGATCGTGTCTGTAGGGATTGCATGTGATTGATCTCCCCGCGTGGATGATGACTAAGCATATGACGCGCTGGCTGCCTCTCCGCCATGCCTTGTGTGACGCTCGAAGTTATCATTTCTTATCAGATCACCACACACGAATGATTTAATGAAGACATTACTGTCTTTGCTACACTGTCCACCTTCTTGGGAATCGCCTTGTGATTCTCACCTCGCACCAAACAAGCTCTGTCAATACGAACCTTGGATGATTGGATCATCCTTTCCGCAAGTTGCTGCTTGCTGTGCCAGAGGTGCAGTCCATGTCCTAGGTCCTTAGTACAGGAGTCGAATTGGGCTGTTACCAGGTGCAGTCTGCTCCTCCTACGACTACTGCTGCAGTCAGTCGCTCTGCTTGCCTGATCACCTATAATCACTACGTATATCAGCCACAACAGCGGCTGCAGAAGCCTCGCGCCATTCTCCTACTGGTTTCGAACAACCGACTTAAATTAATCGATTAAAACTCGTTGCATGAAGTGAACTTAACGAACCGCGTGGGAACATGGCATCATAAATCACCTCTTCTTTCTTTCTTCCTTTTTGCTTCTGCTTTACTACTTCTCATTGTATTTCTTTCTTTCCGATTTGAGTGTCTAATCATTGAAAGAGAGGGAGGGAATGATATCTTGATTGATATTAATTAATTGTCGAGCAACAAAGCGAGGCAAGCAAGGGATTCGAAGGAATTCTTCCTCTTTGAGGATCAACCATTGTCATTGTGGTTCAGTGGCCAGACACGACGACGCGTTATTCTGGATTTCAATACTCGAGATATCAATTTGCGAGCACAAGCACAAGGAAAGAGAGAGAGGGAGCTTCATTTCTTTCATTTCGAGTGAGGTTATCAGATACAATTACAAACGATGCCTCCACCTCCAGTCACTCTCCCTGGCATGATGTTCGCCGCCAGCACGAGCGCTGGCCCTACTGGGTATACCTCTGTTTCTGCTCCCCCAGGGAGTCGTGGGGACCATGCGATCGTTATCGATGACGATGATGATGTTGTTGATGCAATGCAGGTTGACCCGTCGACGACGAGGGGTGGAGGTGAGTGACTAGCAATTGGCTTCCTACTTTCTTATTTCCAACCCTCTTCTATCCTCCGTATTATGAATGGCTGACTGTTCTGACTACCAGGCTACAATCAAGGACTATCCGGCCGGCAGCAGCAGTACTCCGCAAGCTACGCCGCTGTCATGGCCCAGGAGAAGAAAGTGCGTAGCAAGCTTCGCGAGGAAAGACATATCGCACAATGCGTGCTTATGGACCGGGAGCTTCTGACGGTTCATGCGTTGTCTGCGAATGAGGTATGTTTAACGATTTCCTTTCCACTATATCAACTAAGTATCCTTTTCCGTTTCGTTCTTCCTTTTTTTTTTGTCCTTTTTTTTTTTACTAAGTTCTATCCACCAGACCATCCCCCAAACCCGCCGCCGCTTCCTTGCCCAACTCCTCGCCCCCGACAACCCCGCTGTCGCTGCATCCATCGCGCGCGCTGCTGACAGCCGCCGCTTCGTCATCCCCGCCCACGCCGGCTCGTCCTCGACCTCGTCATCATCGACCATCGCCACCATTCCCCGGACGACAATTGTCGACGTGTATGAAGATGACGATGCGGGATGGCGGAGACCGACTGAACCAGGCTCAGATTCATCGTCAGCAGCAGCAGCCGCAGTAGGAGGAGCAGGACGATGTGGTGAGTCTTCGTCAAAGAGCAAGTGCAAAACACCTGAACGGAGCCGGGAGCGTACAGCCAAAAGAAGAGAGCAGCACCAGCAACGCGACCGAGAACGCCGACGACGATGGAGTGGTGCCGAGCGAGACCGTCGACATGAGCATCTCGCTCTTGCGCTGGATTCGTCGGATGTCGATATGGATACGGACGGGGGGAGCAGTCGGTATCACTCACCTTGAAATTACCTGAGTTACCTTGCCTAGGCAGGTAGAAAGGTAGAATAATAATCGCCGGGTTGGACGGAGGGAGGGAAAAGGGGGAAGTTCTTTTTTTTGCCCCCTTTTCCTTTTCCCTTGTTTGTTTGTTTTCGGTTTTGTGTTCTCCCGACCCTGATAAAGGGATATGGATAAAAGCAATTATGTATGTATGTATGTATGACTTGACTTCCCCCCTGATTATTGATCCGTAGATCTGGATCTCTATCTCTATTCGATGATAATGACGATGACGATGACGATTACCAACCAGTTTCGAAGAATGAGAATGAGAATGAGAATTTAAACATCCAAGTATCAAATATCAAGGATCAAGGATTTTCTTTTCCTGTTTTTCTCCTTTTTTATATACATACCTATTCTTGTCTTGTCTTGTCTTGTCTTTTTTTTAAGCTACGTAATAAGCTTTATACTGTACTGTACATACATACATACATACTAAGAATTCAAACATCAATTTTCTTCTTTCCTTTCTTTCCCTCCTTTATATATCTACGTATTTACCTACATATATATATCTTTTCTTCTTTATATATCTGTGTAAAATCTGCTTTTGTCTTATGTTTTGTTTTCTTCAGCTATGTAACATAAGTATTGTACTGTACATACATATATCCCTACATACATACATGCATATGCGTATCATAGCGGATTTCATTTCATAGCTGCCCTGTGTTACGAACCAACAAAATAGGAGGCTGTCCAACACAGCGATGCAGGATGAAACAGTACCCCGCAGATCAGAAA
>NW_027192436.1:164984-206297 GCF_041956645.1 Rasamsonia byssochlamydoides | reverse complement strand
CCCCCCCCCCCTCTCTTCTCGAACCTGTATGCCGTTTCTTAAGATCGATCGATCGCATTCTGTCCTGTCTGTTTTTGCATGGTATCAGGCAAGGCTTGCAAGATATCTATCTTGGATTAATGGACCTGTTATTACTGACTCTGACTCTCACTCTCAGTTTGGGACGAACGTCATGACTGACAACTGACAGGGTAGGGTGTCATGGTGAGGGTGAAGTGAGCGCTTATCGATAATCAAGAAGATATGATATGAACGAATTCCACAAGTGCAAATTCGAATCATTCACGTCCATTGTAGAAACGCTCAGACGACGACGAACAGACAGAACTCGAGAAGGAGCCATCGGATTAACGAATAGGTTCTGGTTACTGTTTACAATATATTTATATAGCTCAGAAACGAATCAGGAGCACTGGCTTCAATTAATTAATTGTCACATTCGACAGACAGAGTCGACCTCCACACAGGCAGTCAGCCAGTCTGGTCATCTGCGGCAACTCTATGGGATTCCTCGATTCGAGTCACTGAGTGAGTAGTGAGTACACCCGAAATTTCGCTTCTAGGTAGTAAGTAATACGTGTGGATTACTGATAGAAATACATCAGAGAATCGCCAGGCTCTCTCTCTCTCTCGTCCCAGATCTTTCGGTGTCTATATAGTTAACTGTCCCAATAGAATAGAAATAGATCTTGCTTCCTTTGGAGCTGTCAGACGTCGGAAGTCGACATGTGCTTATCTATCGAGTCCGTCGTTGAGCTCAGAACATGGAAATGAGATATTGATATCTGGACCCTTTTCTCTTTGAGCGCCAGGTAAGGCGGCCATGGCAGTGCACATTCTCGGTATTTATCTATCCTCCCATAGAGAGAACAAGCTTGCTTCCCCACATGCAGTCGGTCGGACTATGCATGTCCTCAACAAGCTGCTCAACCACTTCGAAAAATTATTTCCTAGCTTCCTATTAAAGAAATATTTCCGGGTATCCTGGCGTAAAGTGGACCTGCAGACTTTCAAAGCAATGGATTGACGTCCCTATGGAGCGTACATCTCCATTTCTATTGCATAACAGAATTCTGGATTTCAGAGAAAATCATCTCCATCTTGTCAATTTTGTTGTGTGCCAAGAGCTTTTTTCCTCTGGATAGCCGGACGTCCGGACCCGGGACGTCTAGGCTAGGCTGTGGTGGGGGGAATAATCTGTGCGGAAGTTAGCTGTTGTTTCCGTCGTCCTGTCGTTTCCCCGCGTGAGAATGCCGTTGGTATTCTGGATTTGTTTGAATAATAATTAGTTATCTATGAGTTAACAATCCCTGAGTCCTCAACTTGATCTGCCGGTTCATTAAGTATTGCGTTCGGAGGGAAGAATAATCTACCGTACTCGACTTCCTCTGTCAACAGCGGAATTGCGACCAGCGGACGCAACCGTCAAAAGTCTTGGCATTGGCACTAGACGGCGTTCCCACCCGTGAACAGGAACAAGTTCGGCGTAAGGAGAACTCCCAGATTGAATCTGCGCGTGAGGATATTCCCCCGCAAAGGGGCTGTCACAACGCAATCTGTCAGATATCAGAGACATAACGCGGGGAAGTGTATTTTATTATGCAATGGAAAACACGATGTGCAATCATTTGATGCATGCAGGGTTGGAGATCTGGGGATTCAGGAGGAGTGCATCGGCTGGCTTCGGGGACGAAGGGTGGTCTGGGAATTAATTGCCACGCTTGGGTCAGGCTTGGCTTGGCACTGCGACGCTGCAGGGACCAGACCAGACCTTTTGAAGGGACGGGAAGGAGCAATTGAGCTGATTGTCTCTCGTGACCGGTTCCGAGGGATGCTCTTGTCGGCCCACTGTATGAAAGTTTGAGGAGGAACAAAGAACCAACACATGCTGTCTCTGAGCGGGAACGCCGATTCGCCAAAGATAAGGATATGTGAAGATCGTGGTGATTCCGCCGCACGTTGTCGTTGCACTGCAGGTCGCATGCGCGCGTCAGTACTCCGTATACATACAAATGATCCTCTACGCAGGCTCTTCGACTGCCCATCAGGCACAATTCGAGAAGGAAACCTGGATGGCTGCTTGGAGAAATATGCCGTACCGGCGTAGTGCGATTAGTTTGTAAAATTTTCTTCCTGTTGGGGGCTACATCGGTATCTATCTACCTATCTCCGTACAGAGACTCCGCTCAACCGCCAAGCCAAGGACCCCGCCGACGACCTTGAGCTAGCGCTGGTGATTCCTGAGATTTCTCTCTGTGCGCGTGGTAATTTGTCGCGTGGACCTGTGAATCAATTGCCCGCCGATCTTGGCGGGGTTTCTGCCTCGGCCTGTGTCACTGGTCACTGTGGTGTGTGGGTGACTGCGAGCAGTCGATAGCATTACTTCCATATAAGGTACCGCTGCCTGGAGGAAGGTCAGGCGCGCACACTTCTTGTCCCTCTCCTCCTTCCCCAATCTCCCGCCCTCCAGTGCTGCACACACATCTTCAATATGTCGACTGGAGACGAGGTTGCGCAGTGAGTGTGATCTATCTGATAGCCCGGGGGAAGTTTTACTGACGACAACCGTCACAGACAGCACCGGCAAGCTGATCCTCCCAAGGAGCCTGTCGGCGAAGTGGACGAGAAGGCCCCCTCCGTCACTCCCGACGGCGAGGAACCCACGGAGGATGAGAAGCGCACGCTGAGACATGTCGCGGAGCATCTGCCCGTCTCTGCCTGGCTGGTGGCTGCCGTCGAGCTGAGCGAGCGGTTCACCTACTATGGCATGTCGGGTCTCTTCCAGAACTACATCCAGCGCCCGCTCGACGGGAGTGAGGGTCGTGGTGCCTTGGGCATGGGACACGAGGGCGCGACCGGTCTGTCGACGTTCTTCCAGTTCTGGTGTTATGGTGAGTGCCTCGTCATCTCTGCTAAAAAAAAATGCATCAGCTAAAAATGCCATTGACTGACTGGATGTGATAGTGACCCCCATTATCGGTGCCATCATCGCCGACCAGTACTTGGGCAAATACAAGACCATCATGGTCTTTTGCATTGTCTATCTGGTTGGTCTGCTGATCCTCCTGTTTACTTCGCTTCCCGTGTCTCTCGAGCATGGGGCCGGTCTGGGAGGCTTCATTGTGTCGATCATTATTATTGGTTTGGGAACGGGTGGTATCAAGAGTAACGTGGCGCCGTTGGTACGATATCTACCTATGATACCTGCCTGCACTGCTTCTGATCGAGGCTAACGAATCAGATTGCGGATCAATACACGCGCAGGAAGATGGCCATCAAGACCACAGCCAAGGGTGAGCGAGTCATCATCGACCCGGCCATCACGGTCCAACGGATCTACATGATCTTCTACGCTTGTATCAACATCGGTTCGCTTTCGCTGCTGGCCACCCCATATATGGAGCGGGATGTGGGTTTCTGGTCTGCCTATCTGCTGTGTCTGTGCATGTTCGTGTGTGGAACGGCCTGTTTGATCATCGGCCGCAAATTCTACGTCGTGCGCCCACCACAGGGATCGATCATCACCGACGCATTCCGCGTGATGGGCATGATGATCCTCCACCGCAATATGGATGCCGCCAAGCCCAGCTGGCAGGCGGCCCACGGTGGTCGCACCAACCTCCGGTGGGACGACCGCTTCGTCGACGAGGTCAAGCGAGCGCTGGTGGCCTGCCGTGTGTTCTGCTTCTACCCGATCTACTGGGTGGTGTACGGACAGTTCTCGAACAACTTCGTCACGCAGGCGGGTCAGATGCAGGGCCACGGCATCCCCAACGATCTGATGCAGAATTTCGACCCCATTGCCATCATCGTCTTCATTCCGATCCTGGAGCTGTTGGTGTACCCGCTGCTTCGCAAGCTGCACATACCGTTCAAACCCATCTCTCGCATCTCGCTCGGCTTCATCGTCGCGTCGCTGGCGATGATGTACGCCGCTATTGTCCAGCACCTCATCTACTCCGCGGGGCCGTGCTACGAAGCACCGCTGTGTGATGCCTCGAAGGTGAACGGAGTTGCGCAGGGCAACAATGTGCACATCGCCATCCAGACGCCAGCATACGTTCTTATCGGTATCTCGGAGATTTTCGCGTCTGTGTCTGGTTTGGAGTATGCGTACACCAAGGCGCCGCCCAGCATGAAGTCGTTCGTGCAGTCGATGTACCTGCTGACGACCGCGTTTGGCTCGGCGATTGGTGAGGCTCTGACGCCGGTGGCCTACGACCCGGCGATCCTGTGGATGTTCGTGGGGTTGGCCTGCGCGTCGTTTACCGTTGGCTGCCTCTTCTTCATTCTGTTCCGCCACCTGAACGCGAAAGAAGAGGAGATGAATGCGCTGGATGCGGACGCGTACGGGCCGGTGGAGGAGAAGTAACCGAAACCGGAGCAACTCACGTACTTAATTCTCTGGATGATGACGAGCTTTGAATGCGACATTTGCTGAATCCGCATTCATATGTATGTATTATACCAATGATAAGACAGATAAGAAGCTGCGGTAACGGCGGCTTCGACAGTCACCTCGGAGCAGAGAATAGTAAATGAAGACATGAAGAAGACATGAAATGACTCTATCCCTTTCCAAAAGAATACTCTACTCTCTACTCGAATCCTTCACCAGCACGTATTATGCACAGTATGGCTGCATTTATTCAACTTCACTAGAACCAAAAAGCAAAGAAAGTGACTGTCAGAGTATAACCCATATATTCCCAAATAGTGAATTAGGGCCCGAACGAACCTAATGACCCTCATCCTGTCCTGTCCTGGATTCCATATTCATCCTAGGATTTTCATTGAAATTCGTTGTTTCTGATGCCTATATAGATAATAAATATATCCAAATATAGGCACTAGGAGTAAAGGGTCTGTAGTATGTATCCAGGGCTAGATGTATGTACATACATACAGTATGTAAAGTACAGTTCCTCAAACCCGACCTTCCTCATTGATGATGAGAGGACTATACAGTACCTTTCTGACGACCATTGCAGGTTACAATCTTCCAATTTCGACACGCAGACAGATATGAGAGAGGGATATGAGTTTGGCGTCAAGATCTCATCGCATATCAGCTAGCTTATAAATTGAACTGCTGCTCTTGCTGATGATGACAGCTAGCTACCGAGGTAGATAACTTTCATTCATCTTCCAAAGGAAGAATATCCGGAATAGGGCCAGCGGGGACGATCATGTCCACGTTTCCCTGGTCGTGCTTTCTGCATAATGCGGTTAGGTAGCCTCGTTTGTACTGCAGACATCAGTCAGTCAGGTTGCACACAGAACAGACTGTTTGAAAGCAGGGGGAAACACCCCACTTCCAACGCCGTAGTCTTCCTAAACGCCCCTCCCCTCGTCCTTTCCGACTCATCCCAGTACAGCCGTCGCAGCCAGCGATGAATACGCGGGTAATCATGACGGATCATCTTAATATTACACTTGAAGAGCGGATGATACGCGACGTCGAACCAGACGATGGTTACAGCCGGACGTCTGCCTCGGTGATGTGCTCGCCAAAGAGGTAGGGCTGGTGATCCGGGTGGGCAAGATGGTCCTCGACGCGATCCAGCGCTGCAAACAGCGGGTAGACGGCTGCGTCGTAGGCGGCCTGCGTGGTCGCGAAGCCGGTCTTGTACACGCCGTTGTTGATCGCGTCGTATACCCAATCGTTCATGCCGTCGATGTCAGCGCGGAGGTGCGGTGGGTAGAGGCCTCCGCCAGGACGGTTGTGCTCGCGCAGACTGACCGGAAGAAAGTTATCGAACGCAGTGTAAACATGCGAATGATCTCGCTGCTCCCATTGTTGACGATGGTCTCCTTCTTCCTGTCCCAGAGGACAGGCACTGTGTAGCGCCCGTCATAGGACGGGTCAGCCTTGAGGTACAATACAGGTCCTTGAGGAACTTGAAGCCGTAGAGCGGGTCCTTCGCGGCGGTGCCGTCGCGGCCGGAGAAGAACCACCCGTCGGGGCCGAGTTCCGGGTCGAGAACGACGAGCCGGATGAGTGACTCCAGACCTTTGAGTGAGCGGACGATATTGGTGCGGTGCGCCCAGGGACAGGTCAGGGTTAGGTACAGCACGTAGCGGTCTTTCTCAGGCGGGAAGTCCGCGGAGGGAATGAAGGAGCGGAAGACGGAGGCTTTGCGGCGGAAGTGGCCGTCTGCGTCGGCGTGGTGGTAGATTGCTGGTGCGTTCTGACAGGTTATAATCAGAGATGTCGTCAAGAAAGTAGTTGAGAAAGTAGGTATTCTGCTGTGCGGAATGATTGATATCAAGAGGGGGGGATGCTCGGGATGTTCGTACCTCCCCCGCCATGGTGGAGCAGATATCTACCCCGCGCGGAGGAGGTAATCAGTGACTTCGACAGAAAAGAATAGAATTGGAAACCACCACTTAGATACACACTTGAAAAGACTGTTCTACCAGGTATATTCACCGTAAAAGAAGCTCATGCTGAACAGATTTGTAGATTATACTGCCGTACTGACATTTCAATGCTACTGCTGCTGGTCGGAACCATCGGATAAGATTACAGAGCAAGCGGTGATGTGTAAGCATTTGCAATCGGACTTTGAATGACCGGATTAGAAGACTGACAACTCTGCAAGCTACAAGACATGATGGAAGTATCTGTTAGACGCTAGACTGGTCGAGATTGAAATGGATTTATTAAATCCCGATCTTGCATCTTAGCCCTGTAGATGCTGGCTGTAGTTGTTGTATCATATGTAGAGTGTCATATCATATCGTATCACATCACATCATATCATACACACAGACGCATCATGATCATACTAGGTACTTTAAGTCTTCCAGAGTAAGTCTCTAAATCGCTTTGCAACCTCCCGAAAGCCATCCTCTTTCAGCTCCACCCACATATCCACCCAGCCATCCTGCTTCGCCTGCGCAACCTCCTCCTCCGTAAAATCCTCCTCCTGCGGTCGTTCCACATAGATGGTCTGGAACCCCCTTGCCTTGGCCGCCTTCAGATCAGCCAGATGCGCCGCCACGAGCGCGCACTCTGCCGGCTCCAGGCCCAGCTTGTGGGCTGCACCATCATACACAACCGGCGACGGCTTGTACGCGCCAAACTCCTCCGCGCTCGTGACGTGCTTGAATGGCAGCGGGCCGTGCCTGCAGAGCTCCGAGAGCAGACTGACGTTGCCATTGGAGAGGGTCGAGGTCTCGAACATCAGGTTCAGGCGCGCCAGGCCCTCGATGCTGTCCGGCCAGGGGTCGAGATAGTGCCAGCTCAGGGCGAGCGCGCGGATCTCGTCGTCGGTGAAGATGCAGCCGCCATTGTCGTCGGCGAGCTGCCATTTCTGGAGTAAGTTTCGTAGCGCGTCCCAGTGGTGCTGGTCCACCGAGACGAAGCCTTCCTCCTCGTGTGCGCCGGGGTCGTACGTCCGCGTGAAGATCTTGTATGAGTGCCGCCACTCGGACGCAAAGACGTGCCAGTCGTGGTCTGTCAGTGCGGAGAGCCTCTCTCGTAGCGTTGGGGAGAGGCTGCGCTGTGGATCGTGCAGGGCGTGGTGAGCACGTTGAGTCAGGGCGCGGTGGATCGAGGAGCGCCAGTCGACGACGGTGCCGAAGATGTCGAAGAACAGCGCTCTGGGTGGGTTCTGCAGGGACATGGTGGTATCAAACCAGGTGATAATGTATATACGGCTCGTAGGTATGTAGCAGAGGATCTATTTTGGCGTGGTTGCCTTTGCTTTAATACTAGGAATACATCAGACAGATGCAGTTATGTAGTCCTAACGAGGTCTGGTGAAGTGATTAATTAAAATGAAACGCATGTGGAAAAACACTGGTCTAGAAGGTATGTAGACTGGAGACTGGAGCCTGGAGGCTGGGCAGATCACCTCTTCCGCTGCAAACATGACACCACAGCATCGATCAATCCAGCTGGTCAATGTTCTGCCGGCCAATAATAACAAATTTATCCAAGGTTGACAAGGTTCATAAATATTAATATTCACTAATCCACGGGGAAATGCCCAAGTCGGTATTACTTCACGGAATACCCCGCACTCTGCGTTAGGTAAGCAAAATCTCGGAATCTGGTAACTACGGAATACTCCGTACCTAATTTTTTATTCTGTAGTCTTGTCTTGCTGTAGCTAAATTTAAAAGCCGAGCTTGGGAGGGATCACGAAGATTGAGGTAATATATCAGGAAGAAGGAATCGGGCTAGTCAGGTGGTTATTATTATTAGTAAGTTGAAGCATCGCCAATTGATTAATTGCTAATTAGCTTCTGGCTGGGCAATGTTCTATTACAGTGCTGTACCGTAGTGTAGTGACTACTTATAATTAAATCATTTGGTTCGCTAGTTTCGTAGACTACTCATGCGATACTCCTGGGATGTCAAGAAATACTCAGGGTGCTGCCCCCTGATTCGCTGCCTAGGAGCCTTTAATTGACCATCTACTGCTATTCCCTAGCCTTTTATGAAGTATCAAAGACTTCTTGGTTATAATAGGTAGGAACCCCTACCAGATGATGTTTCTAAAAGTTGATTTTTGGTTAGGATATATGCCTACAGTACGGAGTACTTACTAACTTAGGTGGGAGAGTTGCTTGATTAACTAATAGCCTAGCAGTTGATTAGGGACTAATAGTCTTCTACTCTGTAGATTTAATATAGCTAGATTATCCTCCCTAGATAGGTTAGATAATCTATTACTTCCCCCTAAGAGTACGGAGTACAACGTACTAGACCCCTAGACCACCAGTTGTCGGTATAAATAGGGCCACCATGAGAAGGTATCTACTCCGTAGTCTCTGCCTAGTCCAGGCTTGATGAGATGAAGGCAGGGTACGGCCCACTACCGGTCAAGTTGGAGGGTACTCCGTACTCCATAGTGCTCCGTGAATGCCTGAGGCCCCATTAAATCTTCAACTCTACGGAGGACGCTACGATATAATTAATTTCACGTGACACACAATGTCTCCATGCAGCAGCTCCTATTCAGTAAGCCAATTCCTCTGCCTGGAAATAATTGCCAAGCGTGTCTATGTACTCCGTACAGCACGCACCCAGTGAAACGTAAGATAAAAAGCGCTGAAGACTTTCTAGTGTGAGGATAAAGATGCAACTAAAAAAAAAAGACGAACGAAGTGTCATGCAGTCAATTAAATTGACATTCCTACAACTGACCCAAAGCATGGGCGGGGTTTGTAGCGGGGAAGCTGAGGATCTATTTTTTTTCCTGCTCGTGTCTTGACTTTAAAGTGATTGGAGAAGAAGGACTTCAAGAAAAAGAAATTACAGAGGCACGAATGGTAGTATCGTGCAACTGCAGATGACCTCAAATGCACGAGGAAACCAGCCTATACCGTCGACGGCATCAACACGTGATCGAGATCAGATGATCACGCAGACACATTTATATGGAGTACTCCATAGTTTTTGTAGAATATCATTTTCCAATCTTCCAATCTTCCAATTGTCAGGCAAGCCCGTACAGAAGCATTCCTACTGAACTTCTTAACCCTGAATGAACTTATGAAGGAGAGACTGGAGGCCAGGCCAAGGGGCTGAAGATCGCCTCGATCCACCTCGCTGGATTCTCCGATCGGCAGCACTAGCCCAACCCATCAGCTCGTTTCCGCGCGGTTAGTTAGCCCAACACCAGCATGGTATGAACTATTAATATTGCAGGTGGGCCATGGAATTAAAATAAATCATGGCCGTGTGGCGCGCCACGTCCAGGAGTCCATCCCTGTCGTGCATGCAATATGCATGGCTTGTGTGACGTTCTAGGCTGCGATAAATTACAGTGCAGGATAGAGAAGGCGACAGGTCACAGAGGAATTAGAATTAACCTCGGCAATGGAATAGGTACCTAAGCAGGCGGGCTCTGCCGTTCAATTGAAGAATATTGCAGCCTAGACTCTGTATACTCCGTCCTTGTTGCTCACTTGGATGGGAAATATTAGTCAGATAATTTCCCACGATCCACAGAGACAAAGAGAGAAAAGAAAGAAAATCAGATCGATTCCAGCCTGTGGACGAGAGAAGATCGCAAGAGTGGAGTAGTTAGGTAGACTTTTTTTAGGCAAACACGAGAGAACTGCATGCAGCCAACCCCAAACCTTGTCTGCGCAGTCCGATCTCACCGAGTCTGGTTTTTCTTTCTTTTTTCCTTTTTAACTTTTGTTTTCGTCCTTCTTGCATCGACCAATTCTTTGATCTCAACCTTAATTTGGGATTCCCGTCATGTCCAGCTCCAACCATCCATGGCGTTTGCAGGATAGCCTGCTGTGGCTGTGTGGCTGGAGTCGATAGATCTTCGCGCCGTCGCATTGCTGGCTCCGATTTCCACAGCGGATCCAGAGCCAGTGGAGCAGTTGAGCACGCCTCCGGAATAGGCCGTGATAATAGCGCCGTGTTGCTAACTTGCTCCTGCTCGTGCGTTCCCCCCTACCGCCTAAAAAGGATAGGGTACGTCACTGTGTGCATTACTTGGGATGTCGCTGCTCCGTGGATTACTCCCTCCTTATTGCTAATTTGCTACGATTTCTGTGCAGTGATCATTCCTCAGACTTCGTCTGCAGCGGATTTACGACGGGTCGCACCAGCCACAGGCGGAGGTATCCACTGCAAGCTAAGGCAAGCGCTTCTGGAGAAATCCAGCGATCCCAGCTTTCCGGTCGGACCAACGACGGCGCTGCCCTCGGCCTCCTTCCTGGGGTCACTCTTTGACAAACAATACCACCTCACAACTCAGTTTTTGAGAACCGTCCTTCTTTTCTCTCCTTTTCTTTTCATGGGGGAGGTTTCCCAGTGACTCTGCAATCGGGTTGATTTCAACCAACCCATTCATTCCCCTCGATCGCTGCCAGTTCCGCTCTGCGGCCAAGAGCCGCCGTCTTGGAGTTGGAACCACTCTGACGTCGACAGGCTGGCACAAGCTGCCAGCAAGACCAGTGGCCTTCTTCCGTCCCCCATTTAACAGCTCAAAGCTACTCCAAGCGACTACCAGGTCAATTGCTGAAATTGAAGTGTCGCAGCCTGTTTTCTCCCTCGGGAGGGCTCGTTTGCCCAGCAGGGTAGAGCAAGAGCAATAAATGGCGTCCACCACGGAGGAGGCCCAAGGGGCCATCGAGACTCCTCAGGCAGCTGCCCCAGACCCTCAACCCAACATCCAAGCCGAGACGACAGAAAAGGAGCTGGTCGAGGAGAGCCGTAAGGCCGGCGCGCCAGCATTCCAATTCGACCCTGATGCGTCTCCTGAGGAAAAGGCCGCGGCAGCGAAATCGGTAAGCACGACATTTGCCGAAGCGTCTGACTCCTTGCTAATCTTTCGCGATCTCATTTAGGCTCTTCCGCCGAATTTCAGCAACCCGAAAAAGCCCAAGGGAGTAGCGGTCGTATCAGATCTGGTGAGTGCTAATTCCCGGTCGCACACTCCAATCTCGCTCGTTGCTGATGTTCTCTCTCACAGGATGTCAAAGGCCCCGACAAATATGACCTGCCTTCCCCCGCCAAATCCACAGACCTTGTCGTCCAGTCTCCGACCAAAGACGAGGAGAAACAAGCCAATGGACACTTGACAGAGGATATGCGATGGGCCCGAGACCGGACCGGATGGGCTCCACGGTTCGAGCAACCAAACGAGCACGAAAATGAGGAAGAGACGTTGCTAGATCATCGGACCTCCCTGGAGGGCAAGCTGGATGATAAATTTTTCGGAGGTAGGTAGTGTCTGCGAGTTTGTCTCGTCGAGCGTTTTCTAACGGATGGCCTCCAGATTGGTACCACAACGCTGGTGTGATCGTGTTCGCCTGTCTAGCATCCTGGATCGTCGCTGTACTGGGAGGGGGCCTTGGCTGGGTTCTTATCGTCATGGCGACCTGTGGCACGTATTACCGAACCTCCATCCGCCGCGTTCGACGCAATTTCCGCGATGACATCCGTCGGGAGCTGGCGAAGCAACGGCTGGAGACGGACACCGAAAGCCTGGAGTGGATTAACAGCTTCCTGGTGAAATTCTGGCCAATCTATGCGCCAGTGCTGTGCGACAGCATCATCAACTCGGTCGATCAGGTCCTCAGCACGTCGACTCCCGGCTTCCTCGACAGCCTGCGGCTGAAGACCTTCATTCTGGGAACCAAACCCCCTCGGCTGGAACATGTCAAGACTTACCCCAGGACGGAGGTGGATACGGTGATCATGGACTGGAAATTCAGCTTCACGCCCAACGATACGATGGACTTGACTGCACGCCAGCTCAAGGAAAAAATCAACCCGAAAGTGGTCCTCGAAGTGCGAGTCGGCAAGGGTGTGGTGAGCAAGGGTCTCGACGTCATTGTGGAGGACTTTGCCTGCTCCGGTCTGATGAGGGTGAAACTCAAGCTGCAGATCCCCTTCCCCCACATTGAACGCGTCGATTTTTCTTTTTTGGGCCGGCCCGAGATCGATTATGTGTGCAAGCCCATTGGTGGGGAACATTTGGGTTTTGATATCAACTTCATCCCCGGCCTGGAGTCCTTTATCAAGGAACAGATCCATGGCAATCTGGGACCGATGATGTACGAACCCAATGTCTTCCCGATCGAGATTGCGAAGATGCTGGCGGGTAATCCGGTGGACCGGGCGATCGGCGTCGTCGCCATCACCCTTCATGGAGCTGTCAACCTGAGGAATTCCGATAGATTGGGAACAAACACCAACGATCCGTACGCCGTCGTCTCCATCAACAGCCGAAACGAATTGGGACGGACCAAGGTCATCCACGACACAGACAATCCGCGCTGGAACGAGACGCTCTACATCATCATCACGTCGTTTAGCGACTCCTTGACGGTCCACGTCTACGACTACAATGATTTCCGGAAAGACAAGGAATTGGGTGTCGCCACTTTCCCCCTTGACCGGCTTGAGGAGGAACATGAGCATGAAAATCTCAATCTGGATATTTTGTACAGCGGGCGGAATCGCGGTGTTTTACAGGCCGACGTCCGCTTCTTCCCCATCCTTGAAGGGAGGAAGCTGGAGAATGGCGAGCTCGAACCGCCTCCCGAGCTGAACACCGGCATTGCCCGATTTACGGTCGAGCAAGCCAAGGACTTGGACGGCAGCAAGAGTCTGGTTGGCGCTCTCAACCCGTATGCGGTCCTCCTGTTGAATGGAAAGGAGGTACACGTCACCAACAAGCTCAAGCGGACCAACAACCCGATCTTCCAGAATGCGTCAAAAGAACTGCTCATCACCGACCGAAAGAGCGCCCGCCTGGGGCTCGTGATCAAAGACGACCGAGATCTCGGGACAGACCCGATCATCGGTAAATACCAGATCAAGTTGAATGACATGCTCAAGATGATGGAGAAAGGTCAAGATTGGTATCAACTGGCTGGAACCAAGACAGGTCGGGTCAAGATGACGCTCGATTGGAAGCCCGTCGCGCTCCGGGGCGTGGCGGGCAGCGCAGGCTACATCAACCCCATTGGTGTCGTCCGGCTGCACTTCAAGAGCGCCACCGACCTGCGCAACCTGGAGGCCGTGGGCAAGTCCGATCCCTACGTTCGCGTCCTGCTGTCTGGTATTCCCAAGGGCCGGACGGTCACCTTCAGGAACAACCTCAACCCTGAGTGGGATGAAGTGGTCTACGTGCCCGTTCACAGTCCTCGGGAAAAGCTCACCTTGGAAGTCATGGACGAAGAGAGCATGGGTAAAGACCGGACTCTTGGTGAGGTTGAGCTCTCGCTAGCGGATTACATTCGGGAGGGCGAGAACGGGGAATACGAAGTCGACGACGAAAAGCAGCTCCTGACCAGTGGGCTTCGCCTTCATGGCCGGGGTCAGGTCAAAGGCCACCTGCACTACACTGTTGCCTTCTATCCCACGTTGCCCGTTGTGGATCCCGAAGAAGAGCGCGAGGAAGCAGAGGAAGATGAACAGAAAGGAAGTGATGGCCGACCATCCACCTCTCTGTCGAGGAGGAGCGACTCGACTAGACCGAAGAGCGATATCTCGCAGGCCAGTGCGGAGCCGTCCAAGGCAAACGGCCGAGCCAGCATAGAGACCACCAGGTCTAATCTCCTCCCCAATGGCGATTCTGTCCCCAATCCGGAGACTGTTTCTATCACATCATCCGCAAAGGAGATCCCGAAGATCTACATCGGAGCAGAGGATCTTCAGAAATACGGTATGTATGCAATTCACCATTGTTGTCAAACTGGGCTAACGATTGCAGAATCCGGTTTGATTGTTTTCAAACTGATCGAAGGCCAATTGTCACATCCTAATATGCAGCTCGAGGTCGTCTTGGATGACCACATGTTCCCGTCGTACACATCACCCAAGGTGAAATCGAAAGACTTGAGTCACGTGACGTTTTCAGATAGTATGTATTTCGTATGTGTTTACACAAGAGAAAGGTGCTGACTTGTCTGCAGTTGGTGATGCTTTTGTCCGCGAACTGGACGTGTCTGAGATCACTCTCCGGCTTGTCCAGAGGACTAATGAAAAGGATGAGGACGAATCGCACACGATCGCCAAAATGACTGGACCGACGTTGCAGACCTTGCAGCGCTGCTTGGTAGGTTCCCCTGGTTACATCCGTGAGAGGTTGTCAGTCGTCAGTGCTGACGAAGTTACAGTATACTCCCACAGAACTAACTCTCCGGTCGAATGACGGAGCGGTAAACAAGATCAAGGTCAGCCTCAGATTTATTCCCGTCAAGATGAAGCTGGATCCGAGCGAAAGCATCAACAACTCGGGGAGCCTGCGCGTTGACGTGCTTGACGCTGCTGATCTGCCATCGGCCGATCGGAACGGATACAGCGACCCGTATTGTAAGTTCAAGCTGGCTGGAAAGGAAGTGTACAAGACCAAGGTCCAGAAGAAGACGCTGCACCCGGCCTGGAATGAGTTCTTCGAGACGCCAGTCAAGTCAAGGATTGGCGCCGATTTCCGCGTGGATGTCTATGATTGGGACTTTGGAGACAAGGCCGATTACTTGGGTGGCGTTCCGATTGACCTGGAGTCGTTGGAACCCTTCCAGTTGAAGGAAGTGACGCTTCCTCTGGATGGAAAATCCGGTGTCATCCGGTTGAAGCTGCTCTTCAAGCCTTCCTACGTGACGCGGTCCCGACAGGGCCACTCGACATTCTCCGGGACATTTGCGACCCCTGGAAAGATCGTGGGCGCTCCTGTCAAAGGTGTCGGCATGGTTGGCGGAGGTGTTGTCAGAGGCGCCACCTTCCTGGGCCGTGGAATTGTTTCTCGATTCCGTAGCCACGACCACGACGAGGCCGAGGCCCCGGCGACTACTACAACAACTCCTCCGAGCGCACCCCAAGAGCACTCTCCACCAAGACCAAGGACTCCTAATCACAAGGCGGATGGCGCCGCGCCAGCGGTGCTCGTGGACGGTGCTAGTCCACCTCCAGAGCCAGCGGCACCGGCAACTACGCCGGACAGTATGCAACGGCGCCACAGCCGCACCCGCAGCGTGGCGTCGCAGTTTGGAGGAGGCAGTGGTGAACTGGGAATCGCAACTTTCACTATCCTCTCTGCAACGGGGTTCCCATCTTCGGCGCATGTGCGGGTGATTGTCAAGGTGCTCGGGCCCAAGGGTGCCAAGGAGGTGCACAAAACGAAGGCGATCAAATCGAGCAGCGGAGCGGTACAGTTCGATGCGTCGCACGAGACGTTCCGGGTGCAGAATATTGCAGCCGACGCGCAGTTCCAGCTGCGTGTGGTGGATCACTCTACGTTTGGTTCTGACGACGTCCTGGGGGAGACACTGTTCTTTGTTGATGACCAAGGGTCCATGGCAGGCCGGGAAAAGACGGTCAACATTGGCGAGGGAAGAGTGGTCCTCAAGAGCAATTTTATTCCTACCGACGACAGAGGGCGGCCGGGCACGGCCTACTCTATGAATGGGGATACGACGGATGGGGAGACTTCAGAGAGGAAACCGCGCCGGAGCTTCTTGTCGAAGAGGAGTGCGAGTTCCAATAAGGATGATAGGGCAGGGTAGGCTGGCTATATTTAAGGTGTTGGTAATTGTTGAGTTGGGATTGCTGGTGATTGCTATTGCTGAGGTACGGATTACTGGGAGGCGTGTGCTGTGATTGCCAATGGCTGTTTCCTTTTCGTTATGGTTTGCTTTTATTCTTTGTAATTGTGATATCCTTTACTCTTTACTACTCTTTACTGGTTTGGGTTTTTCTTTCCTTTTCTTTTTTTTTTTGGCTCGAAACCGTCCATTGGCTTTATCAGGTACTCTGTCTCGGAAAATAAGATTCCCATTATTAAGTCGTCAGTCAGGTGACTGACTGAGATAGAAAAGAAATCAACTTTGCAAGTGTCTAGAGGTATATAGTTTGCTAGGTATATTGTATGGTATGCTCAAACGAAAGCGATGAACTAGCAGTGGTATCTGATATAGCGAGAAAACGAACGGGCACATACATCTAAGTTAGAAGACAGGCAAAAGCATATCATAGGTATTGCAGCAAGAAAGAGGGTCTTAATCAACCAAACCCAACCATCCCCGCCGCCCTCGACACCAAAAAGTCCCTCCCCTTCATGATCGACACCAGCTTCCCCCACAGCGTCAGCCCCATGATCTGACCCGTCCCACTGGCCGAACCCACCGGAACGGCCATGACAAGCTTCTTCTTCTCCTTTTCGCTGTCGACAACGTAGCTGCGCCGTTTGCCGCTGCCCAGGATGTCAGCTTTCAGGTTGGCGACCACGATGGGGGTCTGTTCGGCGACTTTGATGCTGGTGCGGATCGGGTGGGATGTGATGTCGCCGACGGCGTAGATTCGCTGCGTCTGCTGTTTCTGGGGCTGGCCTTTCACGCGGAAGTGCTCATCTACAGGCACCCAGCCGTCCTTGTCCAGGAATTCGGGCGGGATGAACCCGTTATTCGGGACCACGCCCGTGCTGGAGATGTATACGTCTGCGGTCAGCGTGTCGCCGTTGTCGAGCGTGACGGTCCAGTGGTTGCTCTCCTGCGCGGCAGCGACCACTTTCCGCTCCTTGAGCACCTTGACGCCGTGCTTGGACAGGAGCTTCTCTGCCGTGACTCCCGCGGCTTCTTTCAGCATGGGCAGGACACGCTTGCTCGCTGAGACGAGGGTTATCGATTTCTCGCCTGTACGGCTAGCCCATGCTTCTGCCAGCTCGCCTGCCAGTTCGACGCCGATGGGCCCCGCGCCACCGATGATGACGCTCTTCGCTTCTGAGAGGGTCTTTTGCGCGTGGCTGATTGCTGCGGAGAGGTCGTCGGATCCTCTGCCTGTCGGTTTGAACGGGACGTACAGACCCTGGGTCGCAGAGCTGGTTGAGCTGCCTGAGGCGATGACTAGGTAGTCGTATCCGTAGGACACTGACGAGCCACCCCCAGAGGACACGTCCACGGAGACAGTGCGCCCGACAGGATCAATACCCGTCGCCCGTCCCTTCACAAACTCAAACGATTCCGCGGGGTACTTCTTTGCGAAACCCTCTTCGATAGAAAGGAGGTATTGCTCCGGCCGGAAGGCGGTGGGTTTGGCGACGATCCGCGGCGAGGAGATGTTGAAGTACCATTTTTCGGAGGGGTCGATGAGGACGACCTTGATTTTGGCCTTGCCGGAGGAGCAAGGCAGGCTCTTGAGCAGGCCGGTTGCGACTTGGAGGCCGGCGAAGGAGGCGCCGATTATCACTATTGTTGTTGTGGACATATCGCACGGGGTATATATAATCAGAAGAAGATAGAAAAGAGAATATGAAAACAAAGAACAGAATTCGAGGCCGAGTATTCGAGTACCTGTCCCGATCAAGATTCCGTCCAGGCGGCAGGGTGAGGTTATATAGTAAACGCGAGCAATGCTGTCAGGCCTGCCCCTATCTATCAGTCGAACTGCCTGACTGACTGCAAGAAGAACAACAGAAGCTGACAGATGCGTGTCAGCAGTCCATTAAGTATGTACTCCGTACCTAGGTATTATTTATGTGTTTCAGGAATGTCGGTTGCACTTACCCAGGAGGCACCTGCACCTGCCCTGAAACGCTGCAGGTACAGAGCACTGAGTATTTACTATTTACCCAAATCAGTTAGCATCAGTATCCCGTGCGCAGTTTCCGCTCAGCTCATTGGTGGGCGGTGCGTCGGCCGCCGGGCGGCCGCTGGCGGCCGCGATGACTAATCAATCATCCTGCACATTCCAGAAGACACGACATGTCAGGAGAACTCCAGGAGATTCCAGCTTGCTTGGCGTTTGGCTTGTCTTGCAATCGACAGGATTGGTAATAACCTTAACCAGTAGTTAGCTTTGGGACTTGGGGGTGATGAAATGAGTAGTCGATGTCTCGCTAATAATATACCTGGCATTAGATATCTAGACAAGGGGACTCCGGAGTACTGTATGGAGTACTGTATATAGACCTGACTGGCTGAGCAACCGCTCTGCGTTTAAACATATACACTTAAATGAACGGAGGAAGGGCAGACAGAAGACAGACAGAAGACAGAGAAGGGATCTGCTATAGTATATGTTAATGGGAACAGTAGAGATAATTTAATGGCTGGAATTCCTTTCTTCATGAGATAGATGCTATTTACTCTGTATTGCTTGATGCCTATTAGATAGACAGTCAGGCTTATATTCTCTCTTAAAGGTAAAGAATATCTATCTATAAATAAGGTAAGTATAATCGATATCAATAAAGATATAGGTTAGCTTATTAAATAGGCTAAGATAGATAGGTCGAGGACGTAATTACCTTCATTATCTCTTAGGCTTTTTTTTTATGACAAGGTATGTATATAATAGATAAGGAAGTAGGTCGTATATAGTTTATCTAGTCTAGATGTAATTGTTCCGTGGATCTACTAATTAAGGGAATAAACAACAGAAATACATCAGAGCAAGCTTAGTCAAATATTAAGAATATGTATTTCTTAGAATCATTATAAATTTAAGGCTTTTTTGTTTTCTCTCTCTCTCTCTCTCTCTCTTTTTTTCTCTACGAGATCCTTGCCAGCACCTAGGAGACCTAGGTGGTTAGGTAGTGATCACACCTGTAAACCAAGCAAATACCCAAGACAAAGAAAGGAAGGACGGAGATGGAAACTGATCGGCTCGCCACCATGATTTTGGGGCTTTAATTAAAACCAGCCTGTCCTCTCATCTTCTACTTAGATCTTTTTCTCAATCACCATCGTTTTCGTTTTCTTCACGTCATACTAGGAAGGTTTCTAGTTCTAGTCAAAATCCAATCGGTTTATCGTCTTCGTCGACAATCCCTACTAGCGACCTTCTCTGATTAGTTTTTATTATAGATAGCTATAGCTATAGCTATAGCTAATATGGTCCAGCACACCCTATTAAAGTGCCATGATTTTTGTGCACGCGATCTTCCCATCTATATTTATTTCATGCTGAATTGATCTCGAAGGATGACTGTTCCTGTCACCTAAATAAGAAAATTGGTCCCCAATAATAAATCTACTAGTACTAATTAATAGGTTTGAATGCGTCCCAAAGTTTTGATGTGAATATGATCCTACTAGAACAAATCCGGATCGATGGGTAGACAGGCAACAACGGACAGGATTTATTATTCTGGCCACCCCTTCTTCGTTCATAAAAGTATTTTTGTTTTCTACTCATCATCTATCTCTACTCAGAACTGTCTTGTCTCTTGGGTCAGAAGTCAGAAAACCTACTCACCTATCGTGCTTTGACACTGTCAACATGCTGGAACAGCTCTTGGATCGGCTGCACTGTTACCCCCTAGCGGCGCGTATCCGCTCGTTAAAAAAGACGTGCTCGTCCCCGACCGAGACAGCGACGCAGAAGGAGTGGATTCGAAAGTACAACATGGAAGAGTTGATTGGGGTTGCCATCCTCCAATGCAAGAACTTCGTGGAAGAAGAGAAGAGGATCTTACTTCTGAAAGAAAAAGAAGAAGAAGCGCCTGGAGAGCAAAAAGGCAGCAGCAGCAGCGCTAGAGATGGCAAGCTTGAGGAGTACGAAACAAAGCTCTTCAAACTCCGCCAGGAATACTGGCTCCATCAGCAGGCGTTACAGGAACTGGTTGACAAAAAGCCACGGGGTGCCTGGATCCGAGAATGGAACTTGATGCGATACCGGAAACGACACAATATGACATTGGCATGGCTTGAAGGAAGCAAAGCCTGCGTACTGACAGGGGGGTGTTGCGGACGGGCGTGCGGATGCTGTGAGAAGCCAATGAGGACATATCTGGCACCAAGTGCCAGCAGGTTCAACAACAAGAAGAAAATCAACAACATCTACGGGCATTGTAATGCCCAATATTGTCGGTGTTGTGTTCGGTCCAGGGGATTTTCGAAGCCCGATCCAAGTTTTACCGAATTCGTTAATAATCATTACGGCAGGTGAGCTGAGAGAAGTCGGATGGTTTGTAAATAACATATGATATCCGACAAGTGACACGTTATCCAGGGGATGCATTATATGTACAGGCCTGTCCACATCATCGAATACAAATCCCAACACTTTCTTACCACGTGGATGCTTCCTCTGTTTCACTTCCAATACATGGTTCCAATTCAGTTAGACTCACAACCAGACACCAAACCCAGAGCCCAGCTATGTGGTCACCAGCACGTGAGCCTTCGTAGTGAGCTAAATTGTCAAATGTGCGTTCATCTCAGGTCTTGCTCCCGAAATGGTTCTAGTTATTGGTCATACTCGATCACTGTGCAAGAGGTCATGTCCAAGGGGTGAGACTCCATCCGCGCCAGAAAGGAGAATGTGGCCCGAATTTTCTGCTTCGACACACACATGTCAACCTTGAAAAGTGGACTTGCGAGTTGGGATAGGCAAGGAGTAGACACACTTACCTCTCGGTCTCCTTCACTTTTTGCCTTTGCTGTATCAAGCACGGCAGTATTGCACTTCCCATCGATTTTGTGATGCTCGTGTGAACGATCGAAAAGAGAAAGCAAAAGGATCAGCTACTCAAGAAGTCAGCAACTTCATTTACGGATCATGAGGCGCTTCACTTAAGGCGGGCCAAACGTACCTGGGCTGGTCGACCATTATGATCACCTCCTCGGTATGCTCGTTTGCAGAGTCCGAGGAAGTAGAAGTTCCCGGTGGAATGACTCCAGCATGGAGGAGATTGATCCTCTCCTCGGGAGTGGGCCATCTATTCGTGAGATAACAAGTCAGCATTTGGGTCCATATGATAACTGAAGGGAAGTTATCCCACCTATGAGCTGCCCACTGGTGGACTAGCTCCATCCCGGCCTCTTTTGCAAACGAGCAAAGGTACCAGAGGGGGATGACGATCCCGAAGCTTCCTGGATACCGCTGTATCTGGTCTATAAAAGGCCCGAGGTGGATTGATCTAATTTATTTAGGAGTGTCAGTGAGTGAGAGAATTCAGTCTCAATCGTCAGGTCTGGCTCCATACCCGGTTCAGAAACGATCAGAGGTACCAGAGGGGGATGGCCACAACAGTCGCCCAGCCTGTCTGTCCTTGAATATTAAAAGACATTATTGAAAAAGAGAAAATTGATAGAAGAGAAAAATAGTAAGCGATTGTTGGTAGCGAATGTGAGAAATATATTTAACGATTGTGATCTTATCAATAATCGTTAAACGAGCATGTTGGTCGATGGGAAGAAAAGAGAAAATAAAAAAATATGGGCAAGAAGGCCACCCGGAAAGTAGATGATAGAATGAATGCCACTGTTGGATCTTTTCACTGGAGAGGGTGAGAGTAACAAGGAGAAAAGACTTGAAGAGCCAGACAGGAAGATAGATCTCTCCGAGGGAAGAGGTGTGCTTCCAACATAGTGGGCGACCTCTAGACTTCCTAGATTGGAAGCTACATTCTGCCTGCGCGTTTTGTGGAAGCCGCATCCACAAGCCTTCCAGGTCTCGTTCCGCGGGACCGGTTTGAAGAGAAAAAAAAATACCCGGTCTATGGTTAATAGTAATTACGTACCTAGTATATGTGATTTATTACTACCCTGAATAAAGGAGAATTATTAAGCTAGGTTTAAGGGAAACTTAGAGATCTTAAAGATAATAAGAACCTAGATCGAACTCCTGAAGATTGCTCATGGTTTAACGCTTACGCACGTATGGAACCATTAGTTAATAACTCGCTAATATGGCATTAGACCCGGAACCCCAGCGTAGATTTTGCATCTGATATTGACCAGTCGGACTGATCACTCACACTGCGTTTGAATATTGTATTATACACTGAAGGCCAGACAGTGAAGGGATCTACTGTACGTTAATGAGAACGGTAGAGACATGGCTGGAATTCGTTCCTCTTGTTTGAGATCACCCCCAGATTCATGAGATTTGTTAGAAGCCTTGCTGCCCGGCGGTTATTCTGCGTGC
The DNA here is from genome assembly GCF_041956645.1 of Rasamsonia byssochlamydoides. Lineage (NCBI taxonomy): Eukaryota > Fungi > Ascomycota > Eurotiomycetes > Eurotiales > Trichocomaceae > Rasamsonia > Rasamsonia byssochlamydoides. The sequence continues at coordinate 183,940 of NW_027192436.1, read as the reverse complement.
GCTCGAAAGGGAAGAATATCTATCTGAGGAGCGAGGTGCGATAGGTGCAAGGTTGGCTTGCTGAGCCTAAAACGGGTTAAGGCCTCGATCGATCAGCTTCGATTTCTCGTAGGTTTTTACGGCCAGGTGGATTGTGGAACTCGTCTGCCAAAGGCCACAGATGAAAATGATCCCCAGTGGACGACGCATTTTCAATTTGGATAGCGGTGGTTTGAAGGTGAAATGGATCCAAGACCCTGATATGCACTAAGCCGCGGAAGTTCCTGAGAAGAGGGCCACGACGGGCCAGGAACTGCTATAGAAATCTTCGGATGGTGCTCGGGACATCAGGTCATGGGGCTTAACCGCGGAGATATAGACTGAGCCTCTTCAGTTGGATGCAGCTAAGTGCGATTGGAATTTAGATCACTGAATGCAGGCAGAGGAAGATTATTCCGGTCTTTGTGTGTGTAATATGTCCAGATATCTGCCTACACGATCGTCAGATCTGTGGACAGCATACATATGCGAATCTCGATAATGGAAGAGTACTCACCGGCTAGTGCCCATTCTGTCGCTAACAGCCTGAGGAGTTCATCAAAGACTGTAAATCTATTTTCGTGAGATTCATGGCTTGGGATGACAAGCCTCTGTGCGACAACGGCCTGGAACAGGACAGTGCACCAAGACGGACGCAGCAACCCGATCTCGACGGTGCCATTGGAAATTGCGGTCTTCAACTTCTCGGACACTGCGGCTGTAGCATGGAGGACGTCACGGAGGCTCAAGGTGGAAACCTCACCGTAACTCCGTTCGCCGATATTTCTTGCCTTGCGAAGACAGAAGGAGTGGAGCAGGAGGGCAGAACTGGTGACAGAATAAGGATTAGCATAACGGAGTTATTCACGTCGCTTGAACTGCAGGCCAGGGGACTACTCACCAGACAGTCGTCGCAAAGCCTCCCATCCATAGAGACAGGTCTATCTGTCGGTTCTGCCATTTCAACACTAGAGCGTTCAGGTCACGGTCTATCTCGAGGGCTTTCTGAAATCGCGGGGTGTCGCTTTTCCAATTCTCACGGATGAAATCCTGCACCCGGCCGAGATTCCAAGCCGCTTCTGCCTCGAGGCAAAAACTCGGGGGATCTTCTCGGCGAGGATCTGGCGATGGGAATAATCGGCTATGGGAGGAAAAGATATCCGCGAGTTGATAGTCTGTCGACAGAGCCTCGTCGTTCCAGGGGTTCTTGATAGCTAGGTGTCTAGGAATCTCCAAAGGCGGCATGTTGATGTACCTGCACAGGTCCAAGTCAGAAGAGATATAAGCTGTAAATTTAGATAGAGAAACGTATCAGCATGTGGGTAGCGGTATCTTACCTGTCCATCATGATGATGGCCCACCATGTAGTATTTCGCTCTTCCAGTTGGGCTCGTTGAGACGTTTCGTATAGTCCCAGCAGATAGGCCATTCTTGCGCAACTTCCGACAGTAACATATGCTCTGTCTGCGACACACTGAACATGCTCGAAGAACGCGATCAAGAGCCCAGCTTGAATGAAGTCGATCGATGGCTCCCCCAGTGACAGAAAGAGCGAATACTGGTACTTGCAGATCCGATACAGCGAAGAATCTGCGCGCGAGACCCCATCCTTGAAAGCGGACGGATTGGCGGTGACAAGGAACATGGACAATACCAACAACGCAAATTCTGCAGTCGGCTCCATCCGGTGGACGCCCTCCAGCCCTCTGGAAAACTTCTCTTCCGAGACAATAGGCATCCATCTGTGGATTGTTCTGAAATACTTGTGGCCAACCTCGCGTGGATTCGTTCGATTTTCTTCTAACGTTCGCATTGTATTAATTCCTAGGAGAAATTTCATGTAAGAGGGTGTGATAAAGGCTGGGTTTAGTTGCCATTTCTCCATCCGTGATTTCTCGGCCTCGGACGCGGCTGTGGCCAAGGAATTGGCGGGTTGGGACGTGAGAGCGGCTGCTTGATGCTGTTCTGAACGGAAAACATGGGCCTCAATTCTGTCCAAGCGGCGAAAGATCTCTTCGAATTTGGATTCTGGTCCAGTCTCGGGAGGATCAGACAGCTCCCCGTACGAACAGTCCATTGATAGCCTGGGATTAGATTAGTAGGTACGTGCGTGAAGCAGCTGGTGATCCAATTGCTACAGAGCGAGTCACCTGGAGCAACGGCTGCAGCTTGGAAGCATCCTGTCACATTTCTTCTTGCTGCCTTTGCAGTTTGCACAGGCACGGCCTGCCAGAGGAGTCGGGGTCTCCTCGGGGCAGCTTGGGACCGCGTCCATCGCGATGAGGTGGACAGAACCAACGACACCGATTCGTTCGGAATTATATTTTGATCGGCGTTCTCTAGCTTCCCTCTGAGGTACTTAAGTTGAGCTTTGGTGGGAGCTGCTACAGAAAGTCAGTCCATTCAGATTGTGTAGGAGCAAAGTAAGCTTGATACTGACTCGCTTCTCTTTCCGTGTGTCGCAGAGCTATGTCAGCTTAATCAGACTTAGCGGCGGCATTATTCGTCCTCAATTGGCGTGCAGCAGGATCAGAAGAACTCAGTACATCAGAACCAGAACGACTAGCTCCAGAAGGTAGCGCATTCCAGCGCGGGATGATTTTGTGAAGCTAGAACACCGTGGAGGTGTGATATTGATATGTGGAAGGTGCTGTCGGCACGTGCCGTGGGTGATCCCTTGGCGGGATGCCCGCAGTCCGTGACCGCCATAGACATGATTATAAATAACCAGTGATATTAATATGGATCTCACTAATTGAATGAGATTGATTGCCAAATTTTAGTTCAGGTAGGTCAGTGAGGAAATTATGTGTGGTCAAAGATATCAGAACTTGATCGATGTGCCATTAAGATAGTCTATCTAGATGCGATTGTTCCGGGATCCACCAAGGAAAAAAAAACATGAGAACAAGCCTGGTGCATCATTGAGAATATATGCATCTCTTGAAATCACTGTAAATTCAAGGCTTTTTCGATCTCTTGTTTCTTCTCCAGGAGATCCGTTGAAAGAACGATACAGATGAAAAGAATGGGGGGAACCCCGCGCGGCCTGAATATATAGTTACGATTGCCGATAGTTCGAAAAGAACGGTGTCATAGCAACCTTGAAGACTCGCTATGTCAAGGCAATGGCATTAATTTGTCGCCATTTGAGAATAATACTGAACAGTAGAAGCCCTATCCCCGAGAGTTCATCTTGCTTACTGAAAACCAGTAACTGGACAGTATCCCTGACAATATGGCGTAAACAACGAGTAAGTGCTCCATTTCTATCCATCCAAAGATCGGTATTAAAGCTTTAGAGATGAATAATAAGTTAGATTCTTGGCTAGTTTGTTAGATATCACTAGATAGTCTTGTATCGCTGCCAAGTCACCAGAACGACATGGGGATATCAGGACAGAGGGGGAGGTGACCGTGTAATCTGCTCTTTTGCACTAATTGGGCATTGAAATAATGCGTTACCCTGCAATTCCTGCATTTTCGAGTTTACAACCATATTGCAGAGGTCATAGTTAGCCAGTGCAAAGAATATAGATAATTATTTAGCATTGTTGCTGTTTCACCTGTCCTCCTTCTTATCCTTGAGGTTGATATGGATGGTATTGTAGATATATACTGAGAAGCTTGGTAGTTGTCTTCAGGAGAGCTGCATGTCGGTTATTTACTCCATGATCTCTACCATTATGGCGATTTTGAGCATATACGGGCATTTATTCAGTAGAATATCCTTCAATGATAACACGGAGTTCAATTAATGTTATGTTTCTGGGTGAATAATATAATAATGCACCATTTTATGCGCTTTTGACAGCACATTCAGATGATTCTCTTTTATTTTTCCAGGGTTTACCAAGCTGTATAAGTGAGAAGGGTACCTAATAATAGCTGTCAATAGTACTCTGTACCTTGTGAGTGTGCTTTTTCTACTCCCACTGACTCTCCATATAGTTCGTGGTAGGTAGACAGACAGCCCCGCCCTCCATTGGCAGGTGAAACGGCCTATCAAAGCCCCCCTTTTTCGAACTGAGGTATGACGAGATCTTGGCAGATGGCCACCAGACCCGATCTGGATGGACCCTGCTGATGCTTCTAGAAGGGTCAGGTGGTCTGCACCACTTCTAGAGGGGCATGAACCGATCACAGTAGATACCTTTATTATTATGCTTGGAGGAGAGGAATCAAAGCGTCGTTCACTAGGATGAGTAAGTGTAGAGGGTTAGTATTTAGCAGTAGCGAACAGAGTTCTTCAGTCGGTGCTCTCTGATGGTATTACTGTCGGACCAGTTGGCTGGGAAATTCCTGTTATTTCCGCTGCTGACTCGGGCAGAACGTGTCTCGATCCAACCATTGCAAAGGCCTGAAGACGTTGGGGAAAGGATTGCTGTCAAAGAAAATCATTGGCACGTGGCAAAGTTGTCCTTGCCTTGGCTGCAGTGATTCTCGCCTATAGGAAGGACAATAGTCAGCAGCCACCAGGCTGTCAAGGATACTATTGACTGAGGCAACTGAGACAGTGGACAAGAATAACAGCATGATTCATGTTGTAATTATAACAGCGAATTATCGAGAATCTTTGATGGTGGTGGGCGTACAAGTCCACAAATCCTTGCCAACGTGTAACTACCTACATACATACACAGAATAATAATGCAACTCAGAGCTACAGAATACAGCAGTATTACTGCACCACGCTCCTGCTTTTAACTTGGATATGTATCTACGATAAAAAGGAGAAGAAAATCCCCCATTTCTACTCCGTACTCCGTACTCTTGTACATACTGTAGCGGTTTAAACTCACCTCAGAGCATTTGCACTCCTATAATTAGAAACCAACCCTACGAAGGTTTCCATGGTTCAATGGCAACGGTGATCTCATACCGCTGTGGTAAGCCACAGGTCCCGCTGAGGAAAGTCGGGTGCTCCGTACGCCAGTAGGTGAAGGGAGCAGCCACCCAGACGTAAAAAGAGGACTGTAAAATACCAAGAAACTAACTTTGTAGGTCAGCACTTGGAAGTAATCTGGACTACCCAAGAGTACCATCGGCCAACGCTTTGGTGGTGATCGATAAATTAGGAAAAGCGGAATTTTCAACCGGGGCATGGCTGTGCAGTGGCCCGGGCGGGAGTGCCGTGCACAACGACGAATCAGGGCGGCGGGACTGGCGAACGTGGGTCGGGGACATGACCAGAGTGTCGGTGGAGCGTCGGACAAAAGAGAATCCCTGGCTGCTTCCACGTAGAAGGTCGAGAATGGCCGGGTGGATACGGTGGCTTCGGGGAAGGTCAGGGGAGCCGCAAGAGAGGGAAGTTGGGAAGGGAAAAGGGGCGGTGATATTCGACAGCACTCGATCTGGCATGGATTTGGTCGATAATCTTGACTATTCTTTGGACTCAGAGCTTGCCAGCTGTGCAGCATGGGTGTGGTGTTTGGTGTGGTCTGATAAGCGGTTGTGGCGGTCTATTGAACACAGTTTCCAGAGGCTGCGAGCTGGTCCAGAATGCGACCATCATCAGATTCGTCTTGAAGCAAATGCTAATGTTTGTAAAATGTGATAATAATGGGCGGTATAGAAGGTACGGAGTACGGAGTAGTGGGGTGTTGATTCGACCACCGGGGACCCTGTAATAAATCATCATCAAGGTGATCAGAATAATATTAACATGATATGACCAGAGTTGAGTAATTAATCTTAATATTAGAATACACAGTGTGTAGGAGTACTCGTACCGTAGAGATATGTGTACAGAGCACATACTTCATGCAGTGTCAGGGTGGTGAGTCGTGACTGCCTTTAAAATTAGAGCACGTTTCACCTTCCCGCGTTGCGTGCCTCCACCCCTCCACCGCCCTCCTTCCTGTGCTCCGAGCAACAGGAGCATAGGTCGTGTTCCGTATTAATAGCCCAAGCTCCTGGAGAGTCTATTTCACCCAGGTACCTCCTACAAAACCACCCGGGGCTCCCACCTTCATTCCCCTCTGCCTTCTGTTGTTTGACTGCACACTCGACCGTTGGTAATTGGCCTCTTCCACGACCAGTAAGTGCTGCCCCCCCTCTCCCCTTCTCATGGCGATCCTTGGCCCAATCGACGGGTGTTGGCTGCACGGGATCGACAGCTTCCAGCGTGGCAAGTTGCACTCTCCTCACCATGCGGTCATTGCCCACGCTTTCCCAAGGTTCCTCCCGTCGGGCGTTTTCTCCCTCCTTTTCCTTCGTCGACGGCAATCCTCCTCAAGAAACCACCTGTCCACTGCTGAATTCTCCCCTTGATTCTCATTGCCTTTCGCTGACCTAGTCACCGTCATCGTGGTGAGCAGATTTGACCTTCACCGCTTCTTGACGAGTTACGCTTTTACGTTCGTCACCGACATTTCACTGCCTGACATTGCGGGAGGATCGCAACAGTACCACCATGGCCTCCAGAGCACTTCCTACCCATCTCAGAGCCCCGAACGACAGTGGTGCCCACGGTGACTCGTCCGAGCGCAGGCACCATGGGAAATCCCAGTCACACATGGTAAGTCCCATCAGGGGAGGGAGCTGCTACACTGTTTTCCCTGTTTGTTTACGGGGTGGTCCGCATGCTGGGGGTTAGCGAGGGAGCTGTGAATTTCCCCCCGACCGTTCACATGCGACCTGGAATGACCCGTGATTCAAGATGTGTTTTCAATTACCATTTTGGTAGTCTAGCTATGTCGTTTAGCGTCTATCTGGCTACGTTTGAGTAACAGTCACAAAATTGTCAAGCAACATGCTGACGTTTCTCTCCCACCCTCAGGCGTTTGAGAATGCCTCAACAAGCGTCGCCGCATCGCAGATGCGCAATGCGTTGAACAAGCTCGCCGAGACCGTTCCTGACCCCAATGACCGGAAGCGTTTCGAGGCAGAGATGGACAACTTCTTTGCTCTCTTCCGCCGATACCTGAATGACCGGGCCAAGGGCAACGTGGTCAGCTGGGACCGCATCGCCCCGCCGAATCCCGAGCAGGTGATTGATTACAACGAGCTGAGCAACTCCGCCTCCGTCGAGTACCTGAAAAAGCTGGCCGTTCTCAAGCTGAACGGTGGTTTGGGTACCTCCATGGGTTGTGTCGGTCCCAAGTCCGTCATTGAAGTCCGTGAGGGCATGTCTTTCCTGGACTTGTCCGTCCGCCAGATCGAATACCTCAACCGCACCTACAATGTCAACGTGCCCTTTGTCTTGATGAACTCGTTCAACACCGATGCCGATACCCAGAACATCATCAAGAAGTATGAGGGCCACAACATCGACATCATCACCTTCAACCAGTCCCGTTACCCCCGTGTCCTCAAGGACTCCTTGCTCCCAGCTCCGAAGAGCTTCAGCTCCCCGATCTCGGACTGGTACCCGCCCGGGCACGGTGACGTGTTCGAGTCCCTGTACAACTCGGGCACCCTCGACAAGCTCCTGGAGCGTGGTGTCGAGTACATCTTCCTGTCCAACGCGGACAATCTGGGTGCCGTGGTCGACCTGCGCATTCTGCAGCACATGGTCGACTCCAAGGCCGAGTACATCATGGAGCTGACGGACAAGACCAAGGCCGACGTCAAGGGTGGTACCATCATCGACTACGACGGCCGGGTCCGCCTGCTGGAGATCGCCCAGGTGCCCAAGGAACACGTGAATGAGTTCAAGTCGATCAAGAAATTCAAGTACTTCAACACCAACAACATCTGGATGAACCTGCGCGCCATCAAACGCGTCGTCGAGGAGAACGAGCTTGAGATGGAGATCATCCCCAACGAGAAGTCCATCCCGGCCGACAAGAAGGGCGAGGCCGACATCTCCGTCATCCAGCTGGAGACTGCCGTCGGTGCCGCCATCCGTCACTTCCGCGGCGCCCACGGTATCAACGTGCCACGTCGCCGCTTCTTGCCGGTCAAGACTTGCTCCGACCTAATGCTGGTCAAGTCGGATCTCTACAGCCTTCAGCACGGCCAGCTGGTCATGGACCCCAACCGCTTCGGTGGCGCCCCCATCATCAAGCTGGGTTCCGACTTCAAGAAGGTCTCGGACTTCCAGAAGCGCATCCCCAGCATCCCCCGCATTGCGGAGCTCGACCACCTCACCATCACGGGTGCTGTCAACCTGGGTCGCAACGTGACGCTCAAGGGCACCGTCATCATTGTGGCCAACGAGGGCAGCACGATCGACATCCCACCTGGATCCGTGCTGGAGAACTGTGTCGTGCAGGGCAGTCTGAGAATCCTGGAACACTAAACCCGGGGGACGGTCCTTTTGTTTTTCTTTTCTTCTTTCGCCGTGGTCATAACCACGCATTTAATCGGTTTACCGCTGTGGACATTTTTAATTCACATACTTTATCTTTTTCTGTCCTGGCCAATTATTTGCGGATGAATGGTAATGTGTATAGACGGTTTAGAAGGGGAATGAGCCGTGGTGGAGAATTCTGGACCGGGTGATTTGAGAAAAATGAGTTTGCGAGAGAATTTGTGGGCGGTGCTCGCAGGGGAGAGCAACACCTATTGTTACATACATGCCTGCAGGCTCTTAGGTAACCGTTCTAATCGATACAATTTGCTGGAGTTTACTGTGGTGCCATCCCTCTCTGTATCTGATCCATAAATACGATAGACGGAGTAGACTACACACGAGGTCATGTGACTTGTCAGTTGACTTTCCTGCAGTTTTCGGGCAATACTTTTTCCTAAATCCGTCATCCATTTATATTCACGCGCCAAGACTTGCAAACAGTTATTACTGATGCCAGGACTAACCCTGTAATATCCAGTATGACCTTATGATCTAGTGGATAGGTGGTTGCCTTTTCTGGAAAAATCTATACTGATTGATGCTAGACTCAAGAGGTGCTCGCGTGGCACTTCAACGGTTGGACGACGGACACGGGTTTCTTACCCGCCTTATTGTCATCATTTTAATTTGTCGCCATCGGATTCAGACTGGATCAGCCATGGTATAGCGTGGGAATGTACCAAAGTATATTGTCAGCAACTCGGAGCAGTGATATCAATCAGTCCATCGCTGAGATCAAACGAACGTCATGAGCTATCACCGCCTCCTGGCACGTCATGTCACTTAAAGGCTGGCTATGATATTGGTCAAGGCCAACTAGACAACTGTTCAGTTCCCTGTGCATGGCGTTGCAATCCCGCCACTACTGCACGACTGACAGAATCGGATTCTGTCCTTTCGGACAATGTTTTCGAACCCTTCTGCACAGCTTTCAGCATGCCGATCTCGTGTTTTCCAGGCTGAGGCAACATGAGTGATCCCATGCACTACCGCCCAATTGCGCCGGGACCATCATTGCCAGTCACCGGCACACCTTCTGGCACTCCCAGCAAGAACCTGACTCCGGGCTGGAAGAAGAGGGTTTCCACAGCCTGTCTGGCGTGCAAGAAGTCCAAACGTAAGGCAAGTCCAAGAACACCCTTTTTCCGATTAAGGTTATGTCATATGTATATTATCAACTCGTTACGACGGAAACGACATGCTAACAGCCCATGGAGTCCATGTGTGCAGTGCTCGGGAGTTCCTCCGTGCGACAACTGTCGCGCTCTGCATCGAGAATGCATCTTCGACGAGTCGCTCGACCAGCGTCGTCGGGTAGCCGCCAAACGCACCGCAGAGGAATTGGAGTATCATCGTGACATGCTCAATGATCTGTTCAAACTCATTCGCTCTGCGGATGAGACCCGCGCCCAGAGGCTGCTGGAGATTATTCGGAACGATGCGACGCCGGAGGAGGTTCGCCTCTTCATCGACGAAACCTTGGCCGACATTCAGGCGAGAACGCCTCCTGGCGAGCTAGACCGCAAGACAACTGTCAGGCTCAAGGAACTTCGACGGAGAGCGAACCTGCAAGGGCCTACTCCTTCTTTTCGCCGGAAGGTCATGGATGTGAACTTTCTCTGCGATACTCCGCCGATCCGGGTGCCTGCGAAGCCGTGGACCAAGGTGACAGACGACGATGAGTTTGTGTCGCATTTGATGTCCTTGTACTTCACCTGGGACTATCCTTTTTACGCGTTCCTGGACCGCGATGTTTTCGTCAAGCATATGATGGCCGGCACACTCGAGTCGGATTTCTGTTCCCCTTTCCTGGTAAATGCCATTTTAGCGAACGCATGTGTAAGCTATAATCATCATACCTCTCCGTCTTCTTCAAGATTCGACAGACTGATCGTCAGACAGCATTTTTCCGAGTTCTCCGAGGCATACGCAGTCCCGGGAGATGTGACTACTAAAGGGGCCGACTTCCTGCGGGAAGCCGAGAGATTGTGGGATGATGAGCGCGACAAAGTGAAATTGGCGACTCTACAGGGGTCACTGCTTCTTTACGAGAGGTGAGAGCTGAAAAGACTGCTATCTGGGACTTGCTATTGACTAGGTCCGGCTCCTAGATATTCCATGTCTGGTAAAGATGATCTGGGCTATGCTATGCTCAACAAAGCTATAGACATCGCGGCGAGTCTGGGCTACGTCGGGGACGATGATACCCAAATTGATCTCAGTGACCAGTCTGCCGACCTTGCGGAATCGACCACCAGGACGGTTTGGGGTTTGTATCAGGTGGATACGTAAGCTCTGCAGGCGTCTGTTCGTTCTGAGGTCGTTGCTAAAATGCACCAGGGTGGCCCACACAGGCTTTCTCAAACCCAGCCGCATCAAGCATGTCCGTCTGAAGCGGTTACGACGGGCGTCGCTTGAAGAGGAGACCGAGTCATGGATCGCCTACCCGAACCACAAGCCTCCGCGGCCGGCGTACAACAGTGCATACTTTGATGAGGCCTGCACGCTGAGTGAAATCGCGGGCGACGTCTCCCGTACGCTATTTGTCGAGGACGAAGAGCTGGATGAGAATAAGGACCAGTTGGTGCAGACGGTAGATTCGTTGTATCGGAACTTGAAACAGTGGCATGATGGCCTGCCGAGCGAGTTCGACCCGGCTTGCAAGCCGGCTGCACATATTCTTCTGCTTCAGTAGGTTCTTTTCTATGCCTATCCTTATCTTGTCGGAACACTGGAGCATATGATTGACCAGTTCACTAGTATACGGTATTATACCACCCTGATCAGCATGTTCATCTGTCCGCGGGGGGTGCGGAATCCGCCAAAGACCTTCGAGAAGCAGAAGCACGAGATCGAGGGGGCCGACTCAGCCTCGATCGGGGTGTCCTCCGCCCGAGCGATTGCCCAGCTGGTGCGGATCCACCAGAACGAATACGGCATGAGCCGGTCGCACATCTTCGCGCTGTACGCGGTGAACCTGGCGCTGTTCGTGCTCCTGGATCAAGAGGAGAAGGACTCGTTCGACTTCTTCGACCCGGACTTTGTGGCGCTGGCGTCGGCCTTCTCCGTGATTACGAGCCGCTCGGCACTGGGGCAAGAAGTCCGGTCAATCTTCAAGCAGTCGTTCCATCAGGCGATCAAGACAAAGGACGGGAAGCGTGCGCACCGGCGGCTGCCGGAGGAGCTGAAGGAGATCTTACAGGAGGAGCAGCTGTCGTCGTCGGACACGGAGGAAGAAGAGAGTGCATCGTCGTCGTCCCGAGGACGAGAAAGAGGAGGAGAGTCCGTTACGGACGAAGAAACGTCGGCGGACACCTCGTCGGAGCAAGAGCAAGAGCAGGGCAGCACGGCAACTGCACTTTGCGAGATGCTCTGTCGGTACGAAGTGTTGAGTCTGGGGAAAGAGGAGCAGCACAGCGACGGGGACGGGCACAGCGATGGGGAGGAGGCCAAGGTGAAGGTGGATTCTTGAGAGCCTATCTCTGCATGTATGACCATGAGTTAGCAATACCAGTAGTCAATCAGCCTTGGAGACAGACAGGCACCCCATCCTACTACATACACATCCTACATACACCACTCCACAGAAGGGGGGGAAAAAAGAATGGAGACGACGAGACGAGGCGCATGTCAAGAGAGAAGATATTGGGTCGTTACAAGCGCAGAACCAGCAGCTAATTAGCCTCCATGACTGTAAATGCCTATGAAAGTAGTGACACTAATCATCTTGATTATTTGTGCTCCTCTCGCCTAGGTACAGTACCTACGGTCTTATTGTCTCAGGCCAAGCTTTCTTTTCCTACCTACATAGGATGGGTAGGTAGGCACGATAGTTTGGTCTAGAGCATCTTATCATATATACCTAGTAACACCTACCTAATGATATATGAACCCATTTTCTCAGGCTACAGTATAGTATGTGTCGCTCGAAAAAACAAAAGGCAGACAGCTGTATCATTTTATCTCTATTATTGTTATCATCCCTCCAAAATTCCATAAAATGCCATGGGGCAATATATATCCCCAGCGAAGACATTACACCATCATAGATAATACCTAGTCATAATACTATTTAAGGATATAGGGGGGTTACGTAAGGAATTAGGTAGAATAGATTAATCCATCTTTTATCGTTTTATTATACCTAATTAATGCCAAATATCCCTCAATTAAAATATATTATAAAGGAGGAGTAATAAGAGGGGAGGAGTATCTGTAGTACTACTCTTAAGGGTAATTCCTTTTCTAAAGAGAAGGGCTTATAATAATTACCCTAAGGGGTACTATGGTGGACTAGATGAATAACGCCCTGGACCTCAGCTGGCTGTACTTGATCAAAACAACTATTCGCTGATGGGGCAATATATATATATATAGACGCATCGTACCCATTACGTCAGAGCGGTTTGCCGTAGGTACTGTACTGTACTGTACATAGGTCCTACCTTAAGTACCTATCTAGGTAGGTCTCATCCTCATCCTGACGTCTCTCTGACCTAACTAACCAGCCTTAATAACCTGTGGCAGTGGCAGCGGCAGTGGCAGTGGCATCATATCGTACCATATCTATCAACCATACCTAGGTACCTGCATACTTTCCTTCTCATATATCCATCTATCTGTATATACGCTGTATATCATATATATACTGTATAAATTAACGATTTTTCGTCGCGTTTCTGTTTGTCCAATACTTTCCTCATCATGAATAAAATGTCCACCCTCCAGTTCCGCGAGCGCATCCACGAGCGCGCCCGCAAAGGCGAGCGGCTCAGCGACGAGGAAATCGCCGAGATCACGCGCGAGAGCGCTGAGTTGGCGGGGGCGGATAGTGGTGAGCAAACCCTTAATACTCAATTCTTTTCGTGCCCTTGCTTGCTGTAATTTTTCGATTCCTGATGTGATATGTGCTGATATGTCTATTGTCTATGTGTATACAGGCCCCACAGAAGAAGTCAACCCGCAACAAGCCCAGTGGGCCACCCAAGCAGATAAGGTCCTCAGCAAGCCTGCTAATCGGATCAGTCGGGTGGATGCAAGTGATTTGCATTCGAAGGAGGTATGTCCAGTCCATTACCCAACCTATATAAAGTGAGGGAGAGGTGTATTTGGGTATATGTATGCTGACAGAAAAATTCGACAGGCACGCGCGTTCGAGAACCTCCCTGCTCAAGGATCGGTTGCGTCGCATGTCCAGTCTATAGCGGATAAGAATGAGAGACCATGATTGATAGATGGGAAGAGTGATGACGTATCAATAGGAGGCACTCTGTGTATGTATAAGAGTAGATAGATAGGCGGGTATGGTATATAGGTATATAGCGAATGATGTGATGTCTGAAATCTGTGTATTGTGGATAGGCGATAGTGGGTAGTGGATAATGTCGTATTAGCCTCTCTCTCTCTCGTATTTCTGTGAATGGAAGGGATAGAAGTGTTGATTTCTCAAGAACTAGAAAAAAAATGAGTGCAGCTTATGCCGCGCGGTAGGTTGATGTAAGAAATAGAGTAATTATTCAGCATTCAATCAAATCCATTCAATTTAGGTTAGGACATGCAAGAAAGAAAGAAACAAAGAAAAACTCTCCATCTCTTCTATTCTCTATCTAGGTAGATACTGTATATATCATTTTTCTTTTTAAATTAGATAGAACAGACACATTCAGTCGTATTAGACACGCTGCACTAGATATCTAATATAATAATATTCATCTGCAACGATTTTCTGTCCGTCACTGCCGACAAAATACAAACAAATAAGATAGTTTACGTGTCCAACTATGTACATAGCCAGGATCCTATAGCCTAGATAATGGCTAGGGGATACTGTTGAAATAAAAAACAAACTCTGGAATTACATATTTATCAGCACCTAGGAGTCCTATGTGGTAGTGATCTCACCCCGAGACAAAGGAAGGAGATAAAAGCCGATCAACCAATATTGGTCAATTTGGTTTTTGGTCAGCCCTATTTTCTCATCTTCTTGATATCTTCTTAATCTTTGTTCTAATCACTATCATTTCTCTCTCATATACTAGGAGTAGAATTCTAGTCCAATCAAAACTCTATCGTTTTATCATCTGCATCGACAGGTAGCGTACTCTGCCAACAACCCAGATACCTAGCCCAGATAATTAGGTACCTAGGTAGCTAGGGGATACCGTTGAATGAATAACAAAAGTCTGGAATTATATATTGACCTCAGCTGATAGTTCAATAGCCTGCCTCTATAGATAAATATACATATATATCTAGACTCTTTTCTATCTATCTATATATTAGGTATTAATGTATCTATTATTTATATAGACCTATAGAATTAGATTGAATTAGATAATTATCTGTCCCTATAAGGGCTTTAAATACTAGATATTCTCTAATCATGACCCTAACCTAGTAAGAAGAAAAGCTCCATGGATTGATTGTTTTCCAATGCACCACGGTTCAAAATATGCGCAAGTTGGATGGATTTCAGGGTCTTGTCACTTAGATATGATTCTTCTACGATAGATATCTAATCGTATTGCCCAAAATTCTGGGACACAAGGTGCAGATCGACTGATTTCGTGGGCTTCACGCTTCCTCTCCCTGTCGGTCCTCGTCCGACTTTTTCGAAGCAGATACTGCGAGCTTCTTTTCCAGAGCCTCTCGAGCCAGTTTCGGTGGCCGTTGGAAATCTCGAGGCTGCGATCCACCTTGCCGGGTAGGGTTGCAATGTCCTTTTCCAGAGGCATTGCATCGTTTGAAGAAGCTGCTTCATCTTCTCCATCCTTGCCACCGCCTCTTACCTCTCTCCACAACGCTTCCAGCTCCTCTCCATCCCAACGCATCCGCCAACTCACGAATGCCGTCGTCACAATCTCCGAGGATACACACATCGCCTGGCCTTCCGCCAATTAAGATATTGGCCAGACATAGGCGATATATATATTTTCTAGAAAAGCTGGCCCCATGTTCTTGTTTATACCTCGTCCCTATTTTCCTTTTCCTTTTCCTTTTCTTCTTTTTTTTTTTTTAAAAAAAAGACTGAGGGATGCATGTTGCAAGTTGATTTAATGTTAGCATCGCATCATTAGTCACACTGCGATTCTTCTATTTTTTTTATTTCAATAATATGCATTTATTTATTTCCCCGAATGAACTGGACTGCATGGAAGATCATTTCATTTCATCTCATTGAGTCTAATCCCGTTGAACCCTGTGTCATAAAAAGGGATCAGCAGGAGAGCTATATTCTCGAAAGGCTGGTACTATACACAGTTCAATCTGAACAAAACAAAAACAACAGATATAAAGTCGACTCTACTTCTCATTTTCATCACTGCCTTTCACGACCTCCGTCTCCGTCTCCGCCTCCGCAGCCGGCGCATCCTTCTTGAACTGCAGATCCGTCAATCCGTACACGACGATCGTCGCGATGCCCAGCAGGGCCGTGATGATGGAGAACACCAACGCGGTGATGCCCCGTCCCGTGAATCCAGGTGGAAGAGGTGGCTGCTGCGTATTCTGCCCGCTCAGGTCCAACAGGTCTTTCGTGTTTCCCGCCGCATTGCCTTCAAACGGCACCCCATTGGCTCGGCACACGTCGTAGTGCTGCTGCGGGATCGACAACCGCTGCTGTATCTGCGTCGGCGCCTCGATCATGAGCAGCCCTAGTCCCGCCGCCAAATGCCAGTCGATGTGGCAGTGGAAGAACCACACGCCCGGGTTGTCCGCCACGAAGCGCATGACGAAGTACCCCTGCGGCGGCAGCACGAACGTGTCTCTCCTCGCGGGGAAGGCCGGGAATGCCGTGTGATTGTTCGGGTCGTAGGGCACCGGGTCGCCGTTCAGATAGCTGTAGAACGACGGTCCGTACGACGGCGCGCGGTCGATGACCTGGAAATTGTGGCCATGCAGATGGAACGGGTGCGAGCCCGTATCGCCGTTGTTTAGCACCACCTGGATGACGTCGTTGTGCTTGAGCACGAACGGATGCGTGAACTCGCCGTAGATCTCGGCGTTGGTGGCCATGTCACCCGCCGACATGACCGTGTAGAGGGTCGGGACTTTGGGCGCCGTGTAGGTGATGTTGTTCAGGAACGCGTAGTTGACCCCGTTCAGCATGTTCTGCATGTACACCGTCACGTTGATCACGTAGTCCGGCTCCGGCAGCAGCGGCATGTGGTCGTATGGCACCAGCGTGATGTCGTCGAAGGGCACCAGATCCGACGCCTGCGAGACGGTGATGTTGGCCGGCAGGTGCGGCGCCTCCGCGTTGTACTGCAGCCAGTTGGTGTTGTTGAGCTGCAGGTTCGGCGGGATCGTGTCGAGCAGCACCGAGTCGGCGACGGTGACGATGGCATAGTTTCGGTCGGTCGAGTTCTTCGTCGTCAAGAGAATAGAATAGCGCTGCGCCACGGCAATGTAGAGAGTGTCAGCTTCTGTCGGCTCGGTGTAGACGCCGTCGATCTCGACGATGCGGAACGTGTGGTCCTCGATATAGAAGTACTGCGCCACAAAGGCCCCGATGTTGATCAGCCGGATGAGGTAGGTGGTGTTGGGCTTGACGGGGAGGCTCGAGTTGAGCGTGTCGTTGAACAAGAACGCGTTCGGGATAGGTTCGGCGCCCGTCGGGTTGTACAGCGATAGATAGCTCGGCGCGATATCCTCGATCAGCTCATGGTACCAGTCCGACATGGTGACGGTGAACTCCTCGTCGTACATGTCATTGAAATACGCGTCCGGGTCGTGGACGATCAGGGCCTGGCGATAGCCGTCAGGATAGCAGTAGTCGGTGTGACAGTGGTACCAGTAGGTGCCGTTCTGGTTGACAGTGAAGTTGTAGGTGAAGCTGGCGCCAGGGGGGATGGGACATTGGGTCACCATCGACGGGCCATCCATCTCGTTGGTGCCGTTCTGGAACATGCCGTGGAAGTGGATGCTGGCGTTCTTGTCGCCCAGCCCATTGTACATGTTGACCACCAGACGGTCGCCTTTGTCGACTTCGATGACGGGCAGCGGCCACTGGCCGTTGATGCCCACGACTTTTCGCGGATGCAGTCCATCCGGATTGGCAGTGACCCAGGTGACGTTGAAGTCGTAGGTGACTGTCTTGGCCTGGCAGCCGACGACCAGGGCCGTCAGCGCAAAAAGGACACCCCAGAGTCGTGCCATTTCACCGCGCAGACTTGAGAAAAAAAAAGAAAGAGATGATGAACAGCGATGCGGCAGTTCAGGGGGTTATTAAGCGATTGACAATCATGACAATCCCCATTGCAAGGCGGGGAAAGGACGGGAAGAATAAGACCCTCGCTAAGCTGGTCGACGGCCCTGTTGATGTTGAGACCAGCAGGGCATGCCTCGGTAGCGATAATCGGTAATTTTCCTAAGAGAAAGTAAGAGAAACACGGGCGAAGAGGGGCAGCGGTGGCAGCGGTGGCAGCGCTGACAGCGGCTGTCTTGATTTTTTCTCCGTGTTCATTTACTCATTTAATCTATTTATTTAATTTTTTCAGTTAATTTTGGCGACGGTCGGACCCCACAAGGAGATTCTGAAGGCCATCGTCGCGCTATTTCCCGACGTCGGGTTTTGTCCGCAGGATCAGATAACTTTAACCGACCGGAAAAGTTATCTGATGAAGCCAACGCTCTTGGCGAGTGTCCTCCCAATCCACGTCGTTTACATTACTGTATCCACGATCAATTCAAACCCGAAATTAATTGCCGTAGAACAAGTGGTCTACAACCCCGTTTCGTGGGATGTATTGCTCTAGAGGGACGTCCGTATCCGGGATTTGCTTGCATGAGGGACCACAGAGGGAGCTACGTCTTCTCACCGAGTTGGGTTCTTGAGTATCCATTGCTCCGTCCCAGGCCACTTTCTGCATGCGGTTCAGGTGTTCCGGCCACCCGAGTGGGATGATCCCCTCGCGCAAAGTTTTTCCCCCAGCGACATCGGGGGACGAGTTATCAATCAGTGGCATCTAATCTGATAATCGAGCATCCCCGCCAAAACGCAGCCAATCACAGCCCGGTCGGGTGGAGCCCTTGCTGCAGCAGGCCCTGCGATTGGCCGAGAGAAAACCCTGCACAATCTGATTACGGAGCAGGTCCCTGCAGCCATTTCGACCTGCCTACCTCGGCAGGAGCGAATGCCCATCCCAGAGCCCAATTGACGGCCTGCCGGCCCTTTATTTACTTCAGTCCCGTCTGCCCTGCGTGAGCAGCGACAACCATCCACTTCGTCACAACTCACCATGGCGAACGTTTTCGCCGTCCAGGTCTTTTTCATCGTCTTTCGCGAGGTCCTCGAGGCCGTCATCGTCGTGTCTGTCTTGCTCTCTTTCCTGAAGCAATGCCTCGGCCAACCCGACCAGGACCAGAAGGTCTATAAACGACTGGTACGACAGGTCTGGGCGGGCTCACTTGGAGGCGTGCTCATCTGCCTGATCATCGGCGGTGCCTTCATCGGCGTCTTCTACGGCCTGGGGCGAGACCTCTGGTCCCAGTCGGAGGACCTCTGGGAGGGCATCTTCTACCTCATTGCCTCCATCATCATCACCATCATGGGTCTCGCGCTGCTGCGCATCAACAAGACCAAGGAGAAATGGAAGGTCAAGATCGCCAAGGCCTTGGCAGAGAAGAGCCACGTCCGCAA
>NW_027192436.1:138084-164974 GCF_041956645.1 Rasamsonia byssochlamydoides | reverse complement strand
CCTGGGCGAATGGTCCCGCCGATACGCCATGTTCTTCCTGCCGTTCATCACCACCCTGCGTGAGGGTGTCGAGGCCGTCGTTTTCGTTGGCGGCGTGTCTCTCGGGCTGCCCGCGACGGCATTCCCCCTGCCAGTCGTCTGCGGTCTGATTGCCGGGCTGACCGTGGGCTATCTCATCTACCGGGGAGGCAATGCCATGTCGATCCAAATCTTCCTGATCGCGTCCACCAGCGTCCTGTATCTCATTGCAGCTGGGATGTTCTCTAAGGCGATCTGGAGCCTGCAATTCCATACTTTTGCTGCAAAGGTCGGCAGCGATGTTGCGGAGGAAGGCGATGGCCCGGGCTCATACGATATCCGGGAGACCGTCTGGCATGTGAATTGCTGCAATCCGGAGATTGACAACGGATGGGATGTGTTCAACGCGGTGCTTGGGTGGCAGAATACGGCCACGTACGGCTCCGTGCTCTCGTACAATCTTTACTGGATTTTCCTCATGCTGTCGATTGGTTGCATGCTCTACGAGGAGCGCACCGGCTCCCTGCCGTTCAAGAAGCAGATCGTGTCGTTCTTGCTCAAGGTCCCGGGAGTCAACATCTACGTGAAGCGAAAGCTGCAGCCGTCTGCAGAGCAGGCCGACGAGCTCATGCGCCAGGCCCAGAAGGCGGTCCTCAACGAGCACGGTACTCAAGGTGTTGAGGCTGGAAGAGTTGAGATTGAGGAGTAACTGCAGACTTTTAACGAGGAGGAGTTGCAAATATGAGATGATATATGAGATGATGAAAGCTTAACCAGCTGCAGAAGCAGTTGGAATGTGTTGTAATTAGTTCTATCTGAATGAATTAAAATGAACCTGTACCAGTTCCCATCTACCCAGAAAGTGATTTGTTTTCGTCTCTGCTAAGTAGGATAAGAAGCTTGGGTGATATTATCTCGGCGGGCGGGGCCTATTGACCCCGCTACCAGACTAGGGCATAGGGCCTAGGGTCAGGGCTGGGTATGATCCACGTGCCTGCCAGTCTGGTGACCTTCACCAATCTGATCTGGACTACCTGTCCGCACTGTCAACTACCTATGCGCGGGAATGCACGTGTCCGGGGAAGCAGGTGAAGAGCATTCTCAGTGCGCATGACAGAAACAAGAAATACACCTGTCGTCACCTTTTCCAGTCTGTCCCTGATACTGCACTTCATATCCAAGGGGGATGAACAATGGCCCCTTCAAATGATTCTACAATGCCTCTGGGCCCAGAAATGTGCGTGTTGACCAGAAGACTCTCCGCGTCACTGCCATGATTGATTGGGGATTCTGCTATGCTATTGTCCTCCAGCGGCGGCCATTCTAGTCCTGATCGCGAAGGGTCTCAAGAAAGCTGCGGATGCCTGGCATGAAATACAGGTTCACTTCATGTCACTGCTGGATGATCAAAACCCTATTCTAGACCCAGAGAAGCATGATGCACTCCTGTTCGATGATAACACCTTTTCTAGGTCCCGAAAATATTTCTGGGTCGTGGACAGCTTGGAGTTATTCAAGACACAGATTGCAGACACGCTGCGGGAGTGGAAAGACTTTTGGGATGCGCAAAAACAGATTATCCAGTTATTTGAGCAAGTAGAGTTGCAACGGGCATGTCCGGAAGACGTTTCTCTCGATGCTCCCACTATTGATGAATGCGTGAGAGCCATCGAAACCCAGCTGGGCCGGCTCCGAGATAATCGTGTGCAGTTTGAGGCATTTTACACGAAGACGCTTGCTCTGAGGGAAGGGGTAAGTACATAACAGCCGAGCCACAGCTAGACCGGCTACTAACCGATGAACAGTTATTCAACGCGAGCAGCGTGATCGAGAGCCGTGCATCCACTCGGCTAGGAGAAAACGTGAAGCTGCTGACATATGTCAGCATATTCTACCTGCCACTCAGTTTCTGTGCTGCCATCTGGAGCATCAACGAGAACTACAGCACGTCAGCTTTTGCCATTACAGCAGTTATCATCGCCCTTATCACCTATTTGTTAGTCGCGAACCTAGAGAATGCTGTTTCTCTCCTGAAGTCTCTGTATCGTTTAATCAAACGTCCTGTCATCCGTCGCATGACGAATGACCCGGAGGAGACGTGGGCTACCAAGGGCAAAAGCTTTACTAGTTTTCGACCGGATCGGGCGAACGTCGAGCCTTCTGAGTGGGCACATTGCGCTATTTCTAGCAGTTGAAATTCTGCGGAAGCTGGGAATTGTGAAGACAAATCCTCGGCAGGACATGACAGGGACTGGTGCAAACGATAAGCCGACGGACAACCCCGTATCAGAACCTCAGCCACAGGGGAAGGGTAAAGAGAAAGAGGAGACCAACGACGACATAAGTCCAAGTCCCGTCGTCCCTTCTCATCCAACACCAATGAAGACACCCATGGAGGCGGCTGAAGAGGTTGTTACAGTGAAATCCTCGGTCGGGCTTGCGGCCAAGATACGCCCATTTCTCAGAATCAACAGGCAATCCGGAAAGGAAAGAGATGACGCAGAAAGATGAACTGTCTAGGTAGGTATACACAGATAGTCAAACCAGGCACCAAGTATGAGGGTTATAGAGTTGAAAAAGATGAAAAAAAAAAAGGAATAACTGCAATCAGGCACCAGAAAAGCGCCAAAACGAGATATGATCTGTCAATTAATATCAGAATCTTCTCTACAATTTTAACTGTGCAACTTGAAAAGATATTTTTACGCTCCCCAACATCCTTCATCATGAACTTCTCGGGTGATTCGTCTGATGACCGATGTCTAGGGACCGAAGAAGATGTAGACGAACATGGAATTAGTAAGCCATGCACATAGAGATGGAATCCAATCATCAAAGCAAAGAGAAAGAGGATTGATACCATACCTCCTTCATGTTATGAAAGCTACTCTATCTTCTTCTTCTATGTTGTACATACATCGAGGAAGTACACGGGGAGTCTCTCTTCCTTCGTGTAAGCATTGCATTTGCATTGTCATCTCCATCGACCTCTTTCTCTATCCCAGTACGATGAAGAAGACCTTTCTTTGGCTGAGTATCTGTTTAAGTCCCTACAATATAAGCTGTCAATTATGACATAGGAATACTTGATAGCACAATTGATAGGCAGAAAGAATACTGAACAATACCTAAGAAAGAGATCAATGATTCATGGCGTTGGATATCCATCTGTCAGTCTTTTTCAGTCTTCTTCCTCATAGCCTCTAATGACATCCCTCACCACGCACGCTAATTAATCCCATCTCTCCACCGGGACTGGATTGTGAATATGCCCCGATGAGGCGACGCTTTTGAACAATTAAAGTTCTTGTCAACCAACCAGATCTTATTTATCATGAGCTGTCAGAAGAGTGGCATGGCGGATATCTCGCCATGAGTGAAGTATTCTATTTGCTGCTGTCTTATCTCATCTCATCTGACGCCCCGCAGTTATCCATCACCGACTCAATAGTTTAGGTAGTTACATACCCCGGCTGCATAAAGGTCACTACTACTGTATACCTGTGTTACATACAGTCTGTACAGTACTCTCTCTCGTTTCTGAAGGAAAGTGGCCTTGGCCAGGCACCAGCCCTTATGGTGCTGCAGTTCTTATCAACTTGCCTAGGCTAGGTACCTATGACAGTCAACTCACATTCATACAGCAAACCAATCTCTCCTTTATAATCAATTGTGATCATGTACATACCTCTGTGCGTATATATACCTTCCTAAACTGGTATGAATCTGCCAGCGTCCAGAAGTCCTAGATGGTAGTGATCTTCTAAGCAAAGTACCCAAGACAAAGGAATGAAGGAGATAGAAACTAATTTGCCACCCCGATCTCTGTGTTTATATTGATCAGGGCTACTTTCTTGTGTTCTTGGATTTTTGTTTAATTATTAATGTTTCTCCATGTCATACTAGGAGGTTCTAGTCTAGTGAAAATTCAATCAATCATCTTATTGTCTTTGATGACAGAATCCTCCATACATATACGATGATATAGCTAATCTACCCTATCACTAACCAAAATACGATTTTTCTGTCTGAAATCGAATCGATTCGTCATCCCGAGGGTATTACCTGCTGACTTACTGTCCTTATTACTATTAACAATCACCCCCTACCTATTTGAGTTGTACTGTACCATTGTGGTTGGAATTTAGTTTTAGCCCCCAGGCCCATATTATCCGCCGTGATAACAATAAATAATCATATGCTTGCTTGCTTATATTCCTATCTATCATAGCGGCAGAGCGGGGAGGGGGTTGCTGAGAGCGCACGCAATCATGAGAAAATAAACAAACGAATCATGGCAGTCAGATTTTCATTTCTACAAGAACACTACTTACTACCTTCCCTGCACCAGTACATAGTTATCAGCACAGAGCACTGTGCTGAATTTCTCACTCACTAATACCTGCTCCGTAGATTCAACTAAAAATATTATAGTGCCATCAATCTGTCTCGGTGGTGGAGTGCGGGGAGAAGGTATCTTGTCAGAAATTAGAGTAATATCTGCATCAAGTTAGAAGATTTACGTAAAAAATAAAAACGCTTTCTTCAATATCGATGCAATAAATACTTTCAGCATGAATATATTAGGTATATATATAAAAAGCCCTACATAGTAGTATTGTAGCCCTCACACAATAGGACCTTTTTTTTTTTCAACACTACAACTTTTTTTTTTTTGCTTTTGTCTCTTCAGAATAGTCGGACATCAATTCAAACCTCTGACATCCTCCCTCTCGTCGCAACTTTCCAGAAAAGAAAATCCAGCCATGAAGGCCATCCTTGCCGTCTCAACTCTGCTTCTCCTGCAGCTTTGTTCGCACCTCAGTGCTGCTGCCTCTGTTCCTGTTGCTGATGCTGCTGCTGCCCCCATGAGTCAGTACACCCTACCCAATGGAGTCCTGTCCTGTCCTGTCTTCCTGTCTTGCAGTCTGACCTGATCAAATTGAACATGAACAAAAAAAGCATAATAACTGACGAACTACCAGCTGGCAATCCCGACAAAGTATATTTGGAGAATGATGGTGAGACTTACTAGACGAGACTGGCGTGAAGCAAGTATGATTGATGGATTTCGTATCTACACCAGCTAACTAGCAGGTCTGATCGAACTAACCTGTATGGATATGTTCGAGCGTTCATAGGCGAAACCTAAACGTGAAATGGACAACTTCCTGGCTTTATTTATGACTGAATATGAAAGGTATGTACACAGATAAATCTGGTGTATTTATCCATTCATGCCAAATGACGAGGGGTGATTGGTTCTAACAAGTGTGTATGTACTCATAGATTGGGTCCTGGAACTGACAGGACATACCAGATTGAATACAAGAATGAGAGTTACGACGCAGATAAATCGGGTATGTATGGACAGATATTACTCATGTCAACTGTTCTGTCAATGTATTTATTGCCAGGAAACACTCGACGTGGTTTTTAGCTTGGTAGACGAGTCACAACACTTCAATAAGAAAGAGAGAAAGTAACTTTTGGAAACCCGGATAAATAAATAAGAGGATGTATATAAGTATAATTCTCTATAACGAGAACTAACCATCAAGGCAGCAACTACAACAAAAATTCAGACAATAGATAAAGGCTGTAAAGAGACTTATTATATACGGAAGCCCCCCCCCCCCTCTCATCAAACTGCAGAATGGTAAGAGAACCCGACTCCGAAGCCATCACAAGCTTATTGCCATAGACGCACTTCAACGGGAGGATAGAGTCATCAGGCAAACAGATGGTCTTCACACCCGACCACATCACCCAGCGATCATCGACTCTCAGAGGCGCAACCCTGTAATGTGGTTCGAGGACCAGGGGGATAATCGGACCGCAATGTTCGCGGAGAGTCTTGCATATTTTGCGGGTCGCGATATCCAAGAATTGGAGTCCCGGGAGTTGGAAACCGTCCTTGTCTTTATCCACCGTCGCAAGCAGCCGGCCATCCGGTGAGAATGCAATCGAGATCATCTGTCTTGAAGGATCCGTCCAAGTCGCCACCAGGGAGCATGTGGTGACATCCCAGAAGAAGATTTCCTGTCCAGAAGCAGCAGCAAAGCGCCGGCCATCGGGCGAGAATGCCATTGATACAATAGTGCCCTGGGGATAGCGCCCTAAAATCTGTCGTCGCTGTGAGCATGCCGCTACATCCCAGAAGGAGATTCGGCCTTTCCGTAACGAGGCGACGAGCTGGCCGTCATGGGAAAATGCGACGGACTCTCCCTCAATGTAGCCGTAAAAGGACCCGGTGGCTACCTGCCAGAGGAAGATCTTTACACTTCGATCATCCAAAACATCACTATACCGCGAAGCAAGGAACTGGCTGTCTGGGGAAAATAACACAAATTCAACTGGCCCCAAACCATCCAGGGAATACCTTAAGTCATGTCGCAATGACCCCGTGGCGGTGTCCCAGATTTCTACTGCATCGAGCCCTGCTGCGGCAAGAAGCTGGCCATTAGGGGAAAACACCATAGGCCCGCGCCACGGTGAGCGGCTTTTCATAACATGCTGAAGCGAGCCCGTGGCCATATCCCAGAGGAGGATGTTGCTGTCATCTGTTCTCGAAGCGAAAATCTGGCCGTCGGGCGAGGGTATCAGTACTTGGTGAGGCTCCGAGTGGACGAGATCCCGTTGCCGTGGCCCTGTTGTTATATCCCAGAGTCGCACGGTCCCGTCGGCCGCTCCCGAAGCGATGCACCGGCCGTTCGGTGAGATTACCAAGGAGTTGATTGCTCCCCAATGGCCTTTCAAAGTCTGCCTCAATGAAAACGTGGCTGTGTCCAGGCCTCCAAACGCAATGGCAATAAGCTTGCTGTCGGGTGAAAATGCTATCGAGTACGCCGCCGGACTTGGGTAGCTGATCCAAACCGGTTGCGACTGGTCTCTATCTGTGTCGAAGAATGCAACAACTCTAGCTCGATCATTCGTGGTAGATCCAGCAAAAAGAAACTGGCCATTTGGAGAGAATTTTATCAAGCCAGACAACGGGTAATCCTTTTTTGTTGTTACTAGAGTCCGCTTCAATGAGCCTGTGGCCAGATCCCAGAGCTGAAGTCTTCCGTCATAAGTTGAAGAAGCAACGAGTCGGCCATCTGGCGAGAATGCCACTGAATATACGGACAGGCCTGGATCGGATCCTGCATTAGGACATTGTAGCGTCCGCTGCAAGGAGCCATTCGCGACATCCCAGACTTGAACTGAGCCATCACGAAATCCGCATGCAAGAAGCCGGCTATTGGGCGAGAATGCCGCTCGTTGGGAAGACCACGGCAAGTCAAGGCTGTCCCTCTGTATAGTCTTCTGCAAAGAGCGAGTAGCCACATTCCAGAGTCGATCCATCGCATCTTCGTGTCCAGAAACCAAGAACCGGACGTCCGGTGAGAATGCCATGAAGTCAATACGGCCAAAGTCCGAGTTGAATCGCAGACTGTGTATCAATAAACCGGTGGTAACATTCCAGAGTCCAACTGTTTTATTGTCATAAGAGGCAGAAGCAAGAAGCCCGCCATCCGGTGAAAAGGATACTGATTCGATCACCGATCTATGGCCCTGTAAAGTACGTTGCAACAACCCCGTGGCTGCGTCCCAAATTCGGATCGTTGTGTCTGCTGATGCCGAGGCAATAAGCTGGCCATTAGGTGAGAATGCCACTGACTTGACAGATTTTGAGTGGCCTTCGAGGGTCTGCTGCAATGGGCCCCAATGATCTGGAACAGCTGGCCAGATAACCATCCAAGAGGGTATTTCGGTTCCAAACAATCTGCTCACTATGCTCTCTCGCGGGCTAAACACGAGAGCGGAGCAATAAATTTGAAGAGGCGCCAAAATAATTGTTGTGCGGTGGCATAAAATAAAGCGGTAGGCATCGTGAATCAACGCAGAAAAAGACGGATGGGTTCCTATCTAAGCCGGTGTTAGCAAGAGATAAATAACAAAGGGGTTGAATATATTTTACCTGCTTAACTGAGCGCAATGCAGATATCATTTGAATTCCTTCAGGGATTCTTCCTAACAGACTAAGGACCTCCAGCCAATGAAGGAGATGCTTCTTGAGAAAGGTATAAGCTTTGTCAAGGAGAGGATAACAGATGGAGCTCTGTTGAAGATGACGAGCCCAATAGCGGCATGCATATTGCACCTCCGCGGAAATGAATTTTTTAATTTGGTCTCGTTCAACTTCCTCTGCAAGGATTCCTGGAGCGCGGAGAGTGCAGATATTTTTTCTGAGACTGTTTGACAGGAGTATCAGACAGTGCTCTGTCAAGAAAACATGTGTCTGTTCACCGTTGACCCACAGCTGTTTGTCAGGACACCTCCTGCAGTCGAGAAGGAAATCGCGGAATGACGGATGAAATAGTCGAATGCCTCCCTGTGCCGTATCTGATATATTCAACACCGATCCAAATGGGTTCAGTGTGGCTTTGATACGCTGGCGGTCTTCTCGGATCAAATTCGACAAGTTTTCCACTGTCATCGGCTCACATAACACAACTATGCACCCCATTGATCTGCCGGAATCTCGCTAACAGCAGCTGCCTCTCGCTACTGTTGCCGTGACTGCCAATAGCCTTGCGGAGAATCTGAGTGTACATCTCATCGAGCTTGTCGATTCATGAGGAAGATGAATGGAAGACTACTTTCAAAACTCGGTATGGGCTTTTTGAATGGCTTGTGATGTCTTTTGGGCTATGTAATGCCCCTGCAACCTTTCAGCAATATATTGATCAAGCCCTATATGGGTTGATTGACCAGGAACTAGTCGCATACCTTGATGACATCCTGATCTATGGAGATACACTGGAGGAGGTACAGAAACAAATGCGCCATTGCCTTCAATGTCTCTAGGAGTGGGGACTGTGTGCTAAGCTGAAGAAATGCCAATTTCATGTCCAGACTGTTAACTTCCTGGGATTCTGAGTTTCTCCAGAAGGTATTTCCATGGAGAATGACCTGGTCCAGACAATCCAAGGGTGGCCAGTACCCAAGCGGGTGAAGGATATACAAGCCTTTATAGGCACCACAGGTTTCTATCGCAGATTTGTACCACGATACTCTCGCATTGCCAAGCCACTGACTGATCTTACTAAAAAAGGGGGAAAGTTTCTCTGGAGAGCAAAGGAACAGGCTGCTTTTAAACAATTAAAGGCTGAATTTGTACCTAGATGGATACTGATGCATTTTGACCCAGATAAACAAATCTACCTTTATACAGATTCCAGCAAAGATGCTGCCTCAGCCATCCTTTATCAGAAAGACAATAATGGGAAGATGCACCCTGTGTTAATCTGGAGCAAGAAGTTCAGTCCTAGTGAACACAAGTATTCAACCCCTGACCAGGAGCTCCTGGCTATTGTATGGGGAATAGAATGTTTCTGCCCCTATGTGGAGGGGGCTAAGTATACTGTCATTGTAAGAACAGACCATGCTAATCTGCGAAACTTCATGACCACAAAGGATTTGAAGCCATTGCAGGTACAGTGGGCTGAACACCTGAGCCAATTTGACTTTATCATTGAGCATATTGAGGGACAACTTAATCCTGCTGATGGACCATCCCGCCAACCAGACTATTCTATTGATGACGAATTCCCTAAAGAACCAGGAACTTTCCTCTGGTTTGCTACAGCTTCCCAACAACCCAAACAGCCTTCGGAACTGGATAAGTTTAAAGTGGCTGCTCTCACCCTCAGCCCTGATATGGCAGAAAGGATAAAAGAGGAGCTGGCCACAGATGAGACTGCTATCGAGATACAGAAGAACCCTCCACAGGGGTGGGAAGAACATAAAGGATTACTATACTATCATGATTGCTTCTATGTACCAAAAGAAGTCAGGATGGAGGTATTCTGGCAGTTGCATGATGCTCTGCTGGCAGGACACATAGGTCAGAAATGCACACTTGAATTAATGCAACAGAAATATTACTGGCCAAAGATAAAACCTGATGTAGAAGGCTATTGCTTCGGCTGCCTTCAGTGCCAAAAGAACAAGTCTAACACCTACCTGACCTTTGGCCAGCTGGAACCTCTCACACTATCTGAACGACCCTGGTCTAGAGTTGGTATTAATCTGATTACTGACTTACCAAAAACAAAAAAAGGAAATGATTATATTCAAGTCTATGTTGACCATTTTGGCAAAGGCATTGTCTTGGTCCCCACTAAGAAAGCATCAGGTACAAAGGAAGCTGCCATCCTAGTGTGGAAAAATGTCATCTCAAAGAAAGGAATCCCTTGCTCTTGGGTCATGGACAGAGATAAGTGTTGGCTTAATTCCTTCTGGGGTCAGCTCAGTAAGGATCTCTGCATGAATCTAAATCCCTCTACAGCCTATCATCCCCAAACAGATGGCCAGATAGAGCAAGTGAATGAAGTTATCGAAGCCTACCTTTGTGCCTTTGTCAACTATCTGCAAGATAACTGGGATGAATGGCATGACATGGCTGAAATGGCCTGGAACAATTCAAAACATTCTGCATCTGGATTCTCCCCATTCTTTGCCGAACATTGTTTTGACCCTGATATTAAACTGACACTGGAATGCCTAGGCCTAGACGTGAAGGATGTCGATGCCGCCATCTACGCAAACTTTATGAAAGAGCTTCATAAGATCTTGCATAAAAATCTTGAGCAAGTACAGAAGATGAACAAGAAATATTATGATCAAAGATGGAAGGACATATCCTTTGAAGTTGGCGACCAAGTTTACCTATGGCCAGTGGCACAGTGGCACCTACGTATGTTCATCGGCCAGATCCGAGGAGTGTCTTGTCCCGCGCTGCTTTGAACGTTAAGTAAGACAGGTTGCCGACAACTCGAAACTCGCAGAGGAAGTATTCCCCAGTTAGGCAAGGGAAGGGACCTCCCTTGGAGCTTGGAAGCATGTTGCCGGCTTGCCAAGGGCGGGGGAAGAGAGCTGGGCTGGGCAGGATTGCCAGGAATTGTCAGGGATCCTCCATGTGGCTCGGACTTGGCTCAAAGTCCATTGCTGCCTCCCCGAAACCTTCAAAAGAAACTACTATTAGAGTACGAAACTCAATTTCAGAGGCTAGAAGGGAAACGAATCTCTGTTGCCCCAATCAGGTCGAAGAGAAGGAGGTTGCATTTCAAGTACGACAACACGGGGCACGTACTCAGCCTCGGACGGCATTTACCTTCGGGATTGATCTGCGGACCCTACCTAATTAAATGTACTCCGTATGGAGGACGGGGTAATTACGAGTGTGTCCGAAGAGGATTGGTTGGCTCCGGCGTCTTGGGAGAGATGCAGATGCTAATATTTACTCCGGACTTTTTGGGAGGCAAAATAACACGAACCAAGACAAGTTGTGCTGTGGTCCTTTAAGTATGAGGAGTCCTCAGAATCCTACTTATTACCGCGCTGCACTCATATATGTCCTGCATATATATATCTTGCATATCCTAGGTGGAATTGTTCTTGTCAAGGTTTCGACAAGACCGTCCGTTGGGTGGAGCTAAAATAGGCGGAGAACCGTATATTCCGGGGTCCCCAGACTGGAATTGCGCTGGGGTTCCCCAAACCCCGCAGACCATAAAGCCGGACATCCGCTGACGATAACTACGGTTGGATCACAAACGACAACGACAACAAATACGGAGGTGGGCCTCAAAAGAAACGACGCGCGCTAGTGGACGCTAGTAATTTTCGCTGTTAACGCGCAATGGTGCACGTCGACAGGATGGCTCTGTCTGCCACCCGAAAACCACATAAACCCCGGAAGCAAGCGGCAATTCTGCGCGGCGGGCTGACCCCCACAAAACTTTATGAATCCGGGGAAAGAAATCGAGAGCCTATCGCAGCCATTGTTGAGCGGTTGAAATATTCTATGACCCACGCATTGGACCTCGTGGCCCATGTCATTTCTATTCCTGGACGGAGGACTCCATATTCGCAGGAAGATGGGTCGACCTCGTTCGAGACCTTTTCAGGTCGAAGTGACACACGGCTTGCGGCAGAGAAATTGTCAGGCCAGAAATGGCAATGATAGACTCGTTCTTGTCTTACTTGGTAGAAAGAATTGCCTAGGCGGCTGTTATTTTTGTCAGACAAACCGTGCTTAGATCTGTGCAACCCGCTTCTGGCTGGCATCAACTAAAGCGCCACCGCGGGGTTCTAATTCCCAAGGTTGTTCCCAGCGCAATGTACTCCGCAATACTGTAGCTGCAGGAAGCCGATTTAAGTCCGTCCTAAGGGGGTCAATCCAATTGGATTTAAATAGGGGCTCTCGTCATCTTTTTTTTTCCCCCCCTTGCTTGTTCTCCACGTGGTTGAAGACCTTGCTGCACGTCACCATCCATCATCACATTGTTTACCTTTCTTTGTTGAAGACTGTTGAAGACTTTTTTGTTGGGTTTCTTTTCTCCTTCCTCGTGAGCAATGGCGTCTCAGGACCAGCTCACCCAGTCGAAAACCCAACCGGATATTGAGATCGGTCTATCCGAAGTTTTACGGCAGCATGTCAGCAGACACCTCCCATCAAAGCATGTCTCTCAGCGGCGGTTGACCTTCGAGCGGTACCGCCCAACGATCCTTCGCGAATGTGTCGCCGAAGCGATGGGGGTATTCTTTTACGTGTATGTCTCTCGACCAAGCGTTGACACAAGAATCCAGAGAAAGGTCTCCTCCTGACATAAACTTTTTTTTTCAAAAGGTTTTCCGGAGTTGCCTCCGTAGCCAACTTCATCGTCAATGCCGAGAGCCCAGTTGGAGCGGCAGCGTTTAGTAGCTTCTTCCAGATTGGAATGGCTTTTGCGCTGGGAATCATGTTCGCCATCATCGTGGCTGCACCCACCTCTGGAGGACACTTCAATCCTGCCGTGACAATCTGCTTTGCCATCTGGTGAGTTTCCTGCAGCTGAGTACAATCTAAGGAATAGGATTCTACTGACTTTTCGTTGCAGGCAAGGGTTCCCTTGGAAGAAGGTTCCTCACTGTATGGATTCAGACCTTTCTTTCTTTGCATTCTTGTCTAACCGCCATCACAGATATCTTTTCCCAGATTATCGGGTCCATGATCGCGGGACTGTTGGTGGCAGGGATGTACTGGGAGCAGATCACCCAGGCAAAGGCCGCAGCTCTTGCTGCGCACCAGCCATTGGTCTCGGCCACGGGCCCTGCGGGAATTTTCGTCGCGTTCCCCGGTCCCAAGCAGAGTCTGGGCTACCTCTTTTTGTAAGATGACTTTCGTGTCATGTCATGTCATGTCCATCGATACTGACGACTGTGTACAGCATCGAATTCTTCGTTGACTCTTTCATCGTAAGTGCCTTTTCCCGTCGATTTATTCCTAGAATTGAGCAATGCGACTGAAACTCAACAGGCCTTGGTCATCTGGTCCTGCCTTGATCCCGCCAACCCCTTCATCTCCCCGCGATCCGCCCCCGCCGTGATCGGACTGGCCTACGGCGTCATGGTCTGGGGCTTCGCGCCCATCACCATCTCGACCAACCTGGCCAGGGACCTGGGCTGCCGGATCGTGGCGGCCATCTTCTTCGGCGGCGAGGCCTTCACGTACCGGCACTACTGCTGGATCGCGATCCTGGTCAACGTGCCCGCCACAATTTTTGGCACGACCATCTACGAGGTGTTCTTGCGGGATTCGCTCGCCAAGATCCACAGCGGCAAGGCCGCCTATCAGCATGGGGAGGAAGGTCTGAAGAGGTATCTGACCGAGACGGGCATGGTGGAGAAGATCGGGACGCTAAGTGAAAAATAAGCTCGAATTCGAGACCAGTTGATGGTCAGATATAGCCCCAGGTCGGAGAGGATATTATTATATTACGGCTTTTTGGGATGAATGTAGACGTGATGCGACGTTGATGGTGAAGTTATGGCTAGCTACCATTATACCGAATAATGGCTGGCCGATATCATATATATATATATGATATAGGTAACGGAAATATGACTATGACTACGACTATGACATTTTCCTGCAACATTCCATCCATAAGCATGTAGGATCTAGCATCGTTATCACAAGCTTATGTACAGTACATAGCTACGTCATTATGTCTTCCATCGCCTGCCCAAGGAGACCCTAACCCTAATTCCTTCTTGTTATGTATAATTATTTGCTAGGAATACTGAATCCAAGTCTTCAGTCAAGAAAAGAAAAAAAAAAGAAAAGAAATGGAATGAATGAATGGCCTGACTTTATGCTATGTAGGTTATCCAGGTACGATACCCTATCCTACGTATCCTCCCATCTATCTCCGTATGTACGAAGTACTCCGTACATTATGTACCTTCTAAGTATCGCTCATCTAGCTTATCTCCGGCCCAACTATCTATGTAAACTCCATACTCCGTACATAATGTGTAATAATAACTTGGCTACTTACATTTACCTCGTATAAAAGAAATTAACTAACCAGGACTTTTTTTAGGAACCCCACCCCCTCCCCCGGTCTTAATATGGAGTACGGAGTATAGGATTATCCGGTTCAGGAAACAAAAATGGGGGAGTTTCGGAGATAAGGTCGGACATACGGCGGAGCTATAGCTATCTATATACATACCTAACATAGCTATCCTCGTATGGAACAAACCTAGATCACGACAGTCACGACAGTCGCAAGATGCGCCCCGTTAGGATACATATATATATAGGTATGAGAGAAATACCTTCATCAATGAAAAAGAAAAGCAAAAAAAAAAGATGAACTAGATTAGGTATTTTATATAGCTAACGTAACGTTCTCTCTTTTTTTTTGTCGTTGTCCGTCGATCTATCCGGATAATTATAATTGTAACCTCAAGACAAGATGGCATCGCCTTCTTCTTCTACGATTGTCCTCATTACTGGTAAGTTATTAGCATGCAGACGATCCTGCAGGCAGGAGAGTCTCTCTGACTTTTCTTTTTTTTATTTTACTTCAAGGAGCAAACTCGGGCATCGGGTATGCAGCAACCAAAGTCATCGCCTCCGCTTCTTCAGACTACCACGTCATCATGGCCTGTCGCTCTCTGTCAAAGGGCAACGCGGCGCTGGAAGAAATCCAACAAGAAGGAATCATAAAGGGTTCACTCTCCACCATTCAACTCGACGTCACAGACGAGCAGTCCATCGACGCGGCGGCAAAACACATCGAAGACAAATTCGGCCGGCTAGACGTGCTGATCAACAACGCGGGGATCGCGAGCATGAATATTCCCAACCTAAAAAAACAGTTCGAGGACACGTACACGACCAACGTCATCGGCACGGCGCTCGTGACGAGGGCCATGGAGCCGCTGCTCCTGAAGTCGCAGAGACCCGGGTACGTGCTGCATGTCAGCAGCGCGTTGGGCTCCGTTACCCGCGCCCTGGATCCGACGCAGGCGGGTTACTTGCTCCCCACCGCGGTGGCCTATTGCGTCAGCAAGGCGGCGCTGAATATGCTGACGGTGGAACACCTGAAGAGGTTGGGGCCGCAGGGCGTGAAGGTCTTTGTCGTCTGTCCCGGTCTGGTCAGGTCGTATCTTCGGGGCAAGACGGCGGAGCAGGTCAGTGCCGGTGGGAAGGCGGGTGATCCGATGGTTTCGGGACGGTTTTTTCTCAGCGTTATTGAGGGGGAGAGGGATGGAGATGTGGGCAAGTTTATTCATAAGGATGGGGTTTATCCTTGGTGATTGATTGATACCTAGGTAGATATACCTGGTCTCTTTTTCCAATGGACGACGGGCTGCGTTTGCTTTGCATTGCCGACAAGGAGAAAGGATGATGGAAGATAGGTCCAATTGGGACATGATAGATCGAAAGCTACTTACCTAGGTACTACCTTAGTTTGATATGGTACGGACCAGTCACTTCTACAGAGTCGTATAAATTAATTATAATAGGTTAGGTAGGGATGTATCTAATAAATGTTGACCTTCCATCACTGAACTCGTCAAGTAAACCGCCCCCCCCCCCCCCAACAAGTGAATTAATTATGCATCCCTGTCAAGTTGATAATAGTAGTCCGACTGGTGGTGATGGTATCTTTGTTTAATAGTGTTGCCTACTTTAGGCTGGTATGTACGGCAGTAGGTTTAGTATCATCAACTTAACCAGCCAGTCAGATCTTGAAACTTGATTGAATTCTATTAATTGCTATGAGTACTCCCTAAGTTCTCGAAGAGACTACTATTGTTTATTTACAGTTACAAGTGATTATCTAGGTAGGTGTGTGGTCAGGGCCTAAGAGTAGAAAATGGAAATGGAAATGTTGAAGACTTCCCTGGGTTGCAAGAAATATTTTATTGCAGATAAAGAGGTAGTTAGGTACCTATGTACATACATCGCATAGAGAAAAACAAGTACTTGACAGACAGAGAGAGAGAGACAGAGACAGAGAGAATCAAAGGAAAAAAAAGAAAGAAATGATTAGCAAAAGACAATTAGTTGCACACGGAAAGAGAGACAGAGACACACATACAAAATACAAAGCACAAAGCACGAAGAACACGTACACGCAAGCATGATTCAATTCAACACAACCCCCCAATTTCATGAATCCTGTCCATCCATCCCTCAGGTAGTCCAGTTTCCAGACCCTTCTTCCTTGCCTGTCTAGCTTCGCTGAGAAGATAGACGGGCAGGAAGGAAGGGAGTTGGAACTGTACTGATACAAAATCAGGTCCACGAAGTAGTTGAACAGCTTGTCGAACTGAGCACGCTCTGCCGGCGAGTCGGGCGCATTCATCGAGAGCACCGTCACATCTGTCGACGTGCTGAACCGCAGGCCGCAGAGGTAGTTGCTGGCCAGCTGGATGTCGATCCGTCCGTCAACCAGCAGCGTCGGGGGCACCAGTTGACTCCATGGGATTTTTCCGCTGAGATCAGCTCCTCCGACATGTCTGGCAGAAGACGAGAACTCCGCCACTGGGATTTCCTGGTATTTGCTAGCACTCTGTTAGCAAAAACTTCCATGCTACAAGATTAGGTGAATCGCCCACTAACTCTGATTTTTCCAGACTCAAATAGAGGAATATTTTTATAAATGATGTTTCCATAGCTAATGTGGAGTTCTTCATGAATATATTGGAGGCCTTTGAGGACATCTGCAGACAGTAGCAATATCTGCCTTACTAAACTGCCAGGGCTGGCACAAACAACAGAAAGGGGTATTGTAAATGGATCAAAGCTAAAGATGAGGAATATTGAATCTCCTGCATGGAAAGCCTCCCTTAGATTGACTAGATTCGCATAGCAAGTTTTTTCCAGCTTCAGCTTGTCGTGGCTTTTTCCCTTGAAACTCCTTGTTTTTATCAAAACTGCAGGCAAGCCATGAAGGTTCTCAAAACTGATCTATTCAGTGCCAGCCTGGTTGAATTTGCAAGACATCCAATATCTCTGAGACGGACTTCCGTCTTATAAGAAGGTCTTATCACTTTGCTGCGTCTTTTTGACTTTCACTAGGAGACAAGGACTTGATTTTTCCTGCTGCAGTGGCTTGGGGATTGTCTGTCTTTTTGTTACCTGAAGCGCCTTTTGCTAAATGGGATGGAGAG
Source organism: Rasamsonia byssochlamydoides (assembly GCF_041956645.1). Lineage (NCBI taxonomy): Eukaryota > Fungi > Ascomycota > Eurotiomycetes > Eurotiales > Trichocomaceae > Rasamsonia > Rasamsonia byssochlamydoides. The sequence continues at coordinate 147,451 of NW_027192436.1, read as the reverse complement.
TCATCTGAATCATGGACAGAAGTGATACTGCTTGGCTTCAGAGATTCTGGGAGGATTGTGTTGTGGAACTGCTCTTTTTGAGACATCAGTGTGAGTCGTGACAACAAAGACAATGATGTTGTAGGCAGCAAAGTGGCAGAAATGAATGCCTCAAATGTCCTACATCAAGCAAACGGTCCCATCACTTTACCTGACATATTATTGTTGCTAAGTTTGATTGTACTTCTGCTCTCTGATGGGTTTTTATACCTATGCGAGCCCTTGCTTAGGCTCACCTGGGCTAGACAGTAATTATTAATAGGAATAACAATAGTCTAAATATATCATCTCTCTATGGTAGCCTAAACATTCCTATTGCAAATTCCCTTCGACTCTGAAATCTCTGATCCTCAGCTAAAATCCTACTTCCGTTTCCAAGCAATACAGTTGCAATGAGGCTCTTCAATTGAGTGGAAGTTGAAAAAATGACAACAAAGCTCTGATACCCCAGCATACTGCTTCCCCTGGCAATATGGATGTGGACACTGAATTATCTTTTCCTGCTCGAGTTCAGCCAGGTGTGCACTGTCAATGTGATCAATGAGAGTAGCCTTGCTCAGCCATTGCTAGAATCTCTGATCAGGATCTTTATTTGGATCTCCCAGGCAGAACAGACAGAATCCAGGAGCTACAAGTGTATATCGAAATGTAAGGAGTCCACAATGAGGCTGGAGGTTTTTTAGGTGGGAGGAACAGTGTTCTTTCTACTCTGCTTCATCTGAAAACCATTCGGCACACAAGAAGCAGAATTCAAGGAATGCATAAGGAGCTCGGCGACAATGTTCCTGTTTTCCATTTTTATATCGCTGTTGATAAGGCGCAGTATTCAGTGATTTCCTTCGACACTGCAGGATGTGTTTAGAACGATTTTGTAAGGGGATGCTGCAAATAATTAGCACATAATATCCCTCCTAGAGAATAAAACGCACCTAGACATTATAGTAGAGCACACAGGACATTTGCCATCTATAGGTAAGTTTCCAGGATAATAAGCAACTTTCTCCTGTGAAACACAGATATTCACCATATCTTGCAGACATTGCCTTCCAATTTCGCTATCAAGGGATGCTTCCTTAAAAAGGTTTTCTTGCAGACGATGCCTCTCAGGCATATACTTGCTGTATATATCAAAGAGGCATGTTGGATCCCATTCTGTAAGCTCATTACCTGCAATGTATTCGCTGTAACTAGTTTTCCACTAGTTAGTAATCAATTCTCTCAACTTTGCCCGGCGCATCTTTTCAGATTTTGTATAAAGCTTAGCCCGCTCATGAATAAGATCCATATGGTCTCGGGGCTGTCCTCCAATCCTCTTAGTCAATTCAGTGATCTTTGAATTGATAGTGATCATGTCAGGTGTATGCTCAAGTTCTGCAATGGCTTTGGCATGGAGTACCTGTGGCATATTTTGGTCTCTGTGGTGAGACATGCTCCTTTCCATCTCAAGACATTCAAAATCTGGTTCTAAATCCCAGTAAATTGCCGAAAGGTCCAGAGCCATGAGCCGCGATTGATAATAAGTATAAGTATCTGGATTTCGATGATGAAGTGCCTGGCTACGTGCAGCTTCGGTTCTGACAGCTAAAACAAAGTTAGTACCACTTATATATTACTGTTTGCGAGTTCTCCACAGATACTGTGTATCCTCAAAACATCTCAAAAGCCCTCCTGCTGAGACAACCCAAGTAACTGATGCCAGAGAGATAAAAATGTCAATGCCTGCTTTTCATCTGGCCCATCACACGTTACCATGCGAAGCACTGGTAATTTCTTGGCATGGTCTTCCCATTCAAGTGACCATGACTCCCGCCCAGCAGGCAGTCTCACATCCAGTAGCTCATTGACTGTATGGATCCCCTTGAATGCTTTATCTGCAATGCCAAGGACAATCAAATAAAAGATGAAGTTTTTCCCAAGTACTGGATGTTCACAAATCCAATTTTTTGGACTATAGATACCTTAGTTATAAAGGTCAGGAAAAAGGAAGTAGTAAAGAATTTACCTGTTCCCATCATTAGTATACTGCCGACCCTTTAAGAACTTTTGATCTATTGTGACCCAGTATTTAATGCGCCCTTTAGAGGTCCATTTCATATTAAGTACAAGGTGCTTATAAAAATTAGTCAACCTGAACACCTCAAAAACAGAAGGACAAACCTTATAATAGAGAGCCTCATTTGAGCCTGGGTAACTGCTTGCCTCTATAATAGCTCCAGCTCTAGCTGCGGAACCAGAGAAAAAGAGAAAGTGCAAAACCATTTTGACACCTGCTCCGTTCATGAGGATAATCATGATCATCAGCACCAAAAAGTCAATATAATAGACAATCAAGATCCTTTTTTGTGACCAGATATCTCTCTCTGTGTTCTGTTCTGAGCCTATATTTTTTGGTCAACTCATTCCTAATATACTGTTTCTTGCAGGCAGTCAGCAGGTTTGGCAGATGAGTCTGGCTCCTCCTTGGCAAAGTTCTTTTCCTCAGGCTCCCCCCTTGAAATCCTCCATCTTCAACATGTTAGCAGGGCGATCACTCTAAATTATATGACATCATCACTTATAAGTACCAATTTTCAACAGCCCTAGCATAGGTGACATCAGTTACTGGAGCCCGTTTTGGCTGGGACACCACATTCTCACAGTTCTCTTGTTCTTATTGATAGGCTGCAGTAAAGCCACAGGATTTAGCAAGTTTTTGTCGCTCCTTAACTTTCTGCTGTCTCTCCTCCTCCTTGTCGGACATAGTCATGTGAGTAAGCACATGATTTCAGTATAGAAGTCAATTGAGATTGTACCCTCTATAAATTAAATACAGGAGAAAAGGATCAAGAAAAGGAACAGTCAAGCAATTGCATGCCATTTTATCCTATTTGAGGCCCTGTGTTCTCACTCATAGTGCCTTCAGCCCCACCCCTAAATCACCTTGCTTACACCCTAACTCACCCTGCTCACCCTCATGTTTCCAAGGCATCACCTTGCTCACCCGTGCTCGCCTATACTCACCCATTGCTTGCGTGACTGCTACACTTGAAGCAGCAATGAATTCAGGACAGTATCGATAATTGACCGCGCTTATTATGTGGCTTAAGTACGGTTGAGCGGACGGGAAGCCCTGTTTTCCACACCCTATGGTCGTATGTACCAGGTACCTTTGGTCAAGGACTTATATTGTGAGGAATTAGTTTAAGATAGAGGTCTAGAAAACTAAGTACGGAGTAAGTACGCATATTGGTTTCGCTGACTGTCTGTCTCTGTCTTTAGATAGAGAGGATAGAGGTATTGTATATAGCTCTAGTATAGAAATAATAAGTAATAACAATCAAAGTAACACAGGACCCGAGTATTTTTTTTTTCCCCTTCTCATTTCATTTTATTTCTCTTCCTTCCCCCAGGCTCTTCTCCGATCAGATGGTTCATAGTTCGTGGTTGATAATTAATCACTTATTATCCTCATCTTATCTGAGCTGTTTCCGGTACTAATTACCGCACCGTATTTACCGTATTGGTCTGTTCCGGGATTTGATTGGCTCCACTCCGGGATTTTCGGGGATTTGATTTGGTCCAATTACTTTAGTTTATATATTACTGTGTCGTTCCGGGATTGGCTAGATCAGGTATGTGTACACTGTACTCGTGGACATACCTGATACATACAGTACTTTTGAAACATGTCCTGTGCATACATAGTTGTGTAGACATGCGCGATCTGGGGCCGTGCATGTTGCCATTCAACACATGGCTGTTCCTGCAGGGACTCGAGACGCTGCGCCTGCGCGGAGAGCGCACGGAAAGCAACGCCCTGGCGCTGGCGCGGTGGCTGGAGGCGCATCCAGCTGTGAAATTGGTGCTGTATTCCAGTCTGGAGTCGCATCCGGACCACGCGCTGGCGAAGCAGACCCTGACCAATGGCTTCGGCGGCGTGCTGACCTTTGGCGTCGATGGGACGATCGACCAGGTGTCCAAAGTCGTCGACAGCCTGCAGCTGTGCAGCCACCTGGCCAACGTCGGCGACGCGAAGACGCTGATCATCCATCCGTGGCAGACGACGCAATCAAAGTCCTCTCGTCGTGCTTGTCGCCTTTTATAAAAGCCTTTATTTTATATACTCAATTTTTAGTACTGTGCGTACGGAACGAACAATCCATTGAGCTAGTAGAAATCAAAAATTGGGAATCTGGGAAAAACGGCAATTTGAGTTTTCAGTTTGAATTGTTGATACGGTTACTGTCTCGAGCAGAAAAAGCAAAAACATTTGACCCCTTAATTTAGGATGCGAGCAGTAGAAAGAATATCTAAGGAGTCAATACCATTCGATTGTGTTTGCTTGCAGGAATTTGTTTAAGACTCTTCGTTCATTCATTCATTTGTTCATTCATCAACCTCTTGCAATGCGTTATCCATTATAGCATGTCGACACAGAAGAAGGAATAGATAGAGAAATAGATATAGAAATAATTAATGAAGTGAAAGCCAAAAAAAAAGGAAGGAAAAAAAAAAAGACAACATCACAATCCTCCGTCCCGAACTCCAAGTATTCATATCGTAAAAATCAACACGTCTAGCCCACAACATAGAGAATAAGGGAGAGTCGAGATGAGATGAGAGTGATTGATCCAGAAAAAGTGAAGTAGAACCGAACGCCGCAGTCAAGATGAAAGATTTGCTGACTAAGTCCCATAACTTCAACTAACTCGTTGGTCCATGGTCTAGTCCGGCTCGTCAGCGGCCACTCGGCACAGTACAATCTTTCATATCTAGCCAGTGTAATGATGATAGCTTCCGAACGTCCGCTCCACAGCGTGTGAAATCTCGTCTGTGGCAGAAACATACAGTTAGCTTTAGAGTGGTCTCGAAAAAAAAAAAGCAACAAGAACAACAAAACAAAAAGGGGGAAAGAGAGGGTAATGTATACTCTTCATCCCCTGCAACGCCTCAAACGCAATCGAATAGTTAGCCAATGACTTGATCACCAGCTGCAGTCCCTGATACAGATCGTTCATGAACTCCGTCAGCAGATCAGTTTCATCAGCACCATCGTCATCATAGTCGTCCTGATTATCGTCACAAGCAGCAGCATCATCATTCCCACTTAAAGAGGTCTGGGTCTGGGCCCGCTGCTGGGTTGCGTTCTTCCTGTTCTGATGCAGAATGCGCGTCTTTAAACACAGCATCAGCATCGCATAACTCGATTGCACGGCACAACACGCGAACGTTGGCATCGTTCGGGGCACTTCGATGGGCGACCTTGGTGAGAGACGGGGTGGGGCCCGGGTCATGTTCATGCTCCCGTTTGTTGGATTGGGATTCGGATATGGGAGATTGTCAAGCAGCGTGACGATGTTCAAGGCCGCATGGAGACAGATCTTCGAGGAAACGTGAGACGAAAATGGGAAACGGATGTTGACGCCGGCTGGCCCAGGCCCTGGTTCGACAGAAGAGCGGGAATGATTGCTGCCGTCGCTATCTGGTGGAGATGGAAGGGATCCAATGTGGCTCCGACAGGTGCAGGATGATGAAGATGGATTTGACGGTGGTGGGGATGGGTTAATATTGACCACGCCCAGATCACAGTGACGTTTTCGGAAAATGGGAATGTCGAAAAAGGCAGAGAAGCGGTGGGTTTTGATCCTCGCGCTGGAATCGTCAGTCTGGATGAATAGAGAAAGAAAAAGGAAGAAAGAAAAGATAATATCAATATAAACAAGATAAAGAAAAAAAAAAGTGGGAACTTGATAAAGGCCTACCTATGCAATTTGATCTCCGCAATCGACCTCATCGCTCTGGCAACAACTGCCTCAGACGCATCGACCGGAGCCGCTATCGGCAGTTGCGACAAGAATGGTGGCCCTTTTCGCATGAGCAGGACCGATTCGATGCGATGGTCTAACTCCTGCATGCGCTGGGCGATCCATGCCGAGTCCGAACCGGCCTTGATTTCCTTGTCCAGCTCGTGGACAAACGTCGTGGCGGCGAGGATGGTCCGTTGCGATTCAATAAAGAACCTCCATCCCTGAAAAACCATAACCTCAGTACCTAGCCTAGACACGCTTACTGACGAGCGTAATCACTAACCTCCGTGTCCGATGCAAATGTCGGATACGGCGTGACGAAGCGTGGATCGTACACGTCTAGAACTGCCGGCTATCACCATGTCAGCGGCTGTTAAGTACCCATCTTGAGAGTCCAGTACATACCGTGTTACTGACAATGGAACCTTGACACACGGTCACATACTACTCAGGTCAGTTCTTTCTTTCATTTCTTTTTCTGTCCACCGACTGACTCACCGTCATCCACCAGGCCCTTCGCCTGGCTTCCGCGAATTCGTCCTCTTCCAGAGCTTCATGCAACGACATGCTCATCGCGGCTGTCAAGGCCTGGCCCGCTCGATTCCGCATCTTGGCCATATTGCCCCGCTGAGCATACTCGTAGACACTCAGCAGGATGAGAGCTAGGACACTCTCCAGGTTGACGGGCACGCGGGGATGGAACGGTTCTCGATTCAGCCGGAGGGGCGAACCATCCGACAGCGCATTGGACGGATCACTGGAGGAGTCGAGCAGCTCTGAGTCGACTTCGATGGCCTCGAGAGCGGACTGCGCAAACGAATGGGCATAATCTCGTCTGAGTCGGACGTAGTCGAGCCGCGACGGATCTTCTTGTTCGTGCGGATGCGGGATGAGCACCAACAGTGCCGAGATGGCCAGACTCAGCGGAGTCGAGGGCGCAAAGGACGACGTCCGGCCCGGCATGAGCGGACGATTGGAGGGCACCCGCTCGGGCGGCGGCAAGATGGGGTAGTAGGGATGGATGAAGACGTAGTAGGCATCCAGTCTGCCTCAAAGAACAGTAAGCATAGTGTTATACACGTCATTGTTATCGTGCAGTCTTTGTCCGTGAGTGAGTTAGTGCTCACACGTCTTGATCACTGGCATAGATCTGGACCAGATGAGTCATGGGAGCAGCTGTCTTGTTATTAATGTTGCTGCTGATCGGATCGTCCCTCTCGGGAGCAAAGATCGAGTCAAAGATCGACTCGATCTCGGCGATAGACATCTCGACGTTGCGGAGACCGGCCCCGGGCTCGCTCAGGCTGACGACCTGGTTGAACCAGGCTCAGAAGATCGGTCAGCTGGATCTGTATGTAGACAGTGCGATTTAAATCAATGGCCGGAGGCATACCATCGTCATCGAGATTCATGTCGGGATTATTCGCATCCCCGCTCTCCTCTCTCGGACTGCTGTGTTTCTCATTCTTCTTCGCTTCATTCTTCTTGGCTGTCACGCCGCGGACACGGGGACCTCCACGCCTGCTGGGAGTATAGCAGCATGGGGTGCCTCTGGCGATGCAATTTGCACATTGCTGCTGTCCATCACACCGGGTGCGGAGCGAGCGACTGGGTGTAGCGTCAGTAAAATTATATAATGCATTATATAATGTGGATGACAACCCACCACGACAGACAAGCGACTTTGACGGGAGGTTTGCTGAACTTGCGGCGACGGGGAGGACCAGGCTGAGGACGCTTTTCCACCGAGGCCATAATTCATTAGTCCAGAGCAGACGCGCTACTGTATGTACTCCATCGAGACGTTGCTTGCGGGGTCTCTGGTTCTTTTACGGCTCCGAGAAACAAATCCCGGAAGAGGCCGGAGTTCAAATCCCGCCCCACAAAATTTTGATAAGCATTGATAAGAGGGCAACCACGATCGTATGATGTCGGGTCTCCTATGGCAGTCGGTAATCTTCAGTCTGTGATTGATGGTGTGCAACCCATATTGCTTGCCAGAAATGATAGCACCGAAATCCACTGTTTTGAAATAGTTGCGCCGTTTTTGTATTCATCTCATGCTACACTGACGTTGTATCTGAATGGACGGTCTCCGAAATTCACTCGAACATACCCACGCAGGGAAACGAACGACCCGAGACGCCTTAGGGTTTACTAGGTAAGGACAGTGATGCAGTTGTCTCAATTTCACCATCTCTGCAGCCTATTTGGAAAAGAGCGACTCCTGATAAAAGCCACTTCGCTAAAGGTACAATTCGTTTTACTCCCGAAACATCAAAGAAGTCCCCTCACAAACATAACAATCTGGTAAAGTTCAACCCTTGTTCTTCTGACCGGTACCCGAATCCTCCTTCAAGTGTGTCTTGGATTAACTGCCGCATCAATCTAATGACAGGTTTCTGAAGTAGCCTGGATGTGGGTTGCCTCTTTCATATTCCTTTTTCTAAGTCAACAGTCAGCATACGCAAGCACATATGCGGATTCTAAATCAGTGACTTATATCCACGCGTTAAATGCATGGAGATATGCTGACCAAATACCCTCTATACGCCATTACATCCTCCAGCTCATAATCGAGCTCTTGACGTTCCGCCTCTGACAGGGAACCCTCATCTTGATATGTCACGGATCGAAGAAAGTCGTAGCAGAAGACTCTCTCCGGGTTTCCAGGGACCAGTGAAGCAAACGGGGAGTAAGAGCCATAGTGAACGCGAGCCTTGTGCATGAGTCGGACAATTTCTGTGACTCTCTCCCACCGCTCCGGTAGAAAGTTCCACTCGACCGTTTCTTCCCCATTTCGGGGAGATATTCGAGAAAGATGGCACATGGCCGCATTTCGAGATGCTCGAATGCGGCCAGCCATTGACCACACAGACGACCGTCGATGTTCTCGATCGAACCGTAGAACACTGGGGTATAGCCCTTGTCGCAGAGCCCATATGAATGGAGTCTGCGATAGGCTGTGCTCTCACGGACATAAGGGGACGGTTTGTTCTCACCGCCACTTGCGGTTGGATACATACGATACTGTGATTTAGGTTTGTCAGTTTGTCAGTATTGTTAAGAAAAAGCGTCCTAGAAACAATTTTGTTGTTGTCAATTCATTCTCCCTTTTCTCCTCGGTTTCTTTCCTTTTGTTGTCTTTTTCAGATAGCATGCATGTCTGCTATCTTCCTTGATCTCTAGAAAAAGAAAAAGAACAGAGAAAAATATACGTATGACTTTCATAGCATACTCCTTACCTCCTCTTGAGACCAGAAACACCGAAGAACTGCCGTTTTCACGCTTATTGATCACCTTGAGGAACTCGATCTCAGAGATATCGACTCCATCTAGTTCCAAACGTTTACCCTTGTCCATTTCGGATTGACGTTTGTCTTCTTCTTTGGTGGGATGGTATGGTAGGCTCCAATTCTTCATTCCAAACATTTTGAGTTGAGTTTCCTTTCAACAAGAATCTAAAAGTGAAGAGTGAGAAAAGGGCTAAGACAAGAAAAGAAAAGAAGTTAAATAAAGATTAAGCAAGATGGTGCACGGAG